>NW_027069649.1:431221-626313 GCF_002906115.3 Quercus suber | reverse complement strand
AAAAAAATAGAAAAAAAAAAAAAAAAAAATAAAAAAAAAAAAAAAAAAAAAAAAAAAAAAAAAAAAAAAAAAAAAAAAAAAAAAAAAACCGATTAACCTAAAAGATGCTCTAATAACATGACTCTAAGTCACGAGTAAAGCGCAACATCGTCATTCAAACATGACTCAATAAAATGCTATTCAAACACAGCTAAAAATTACTAAGTTGTTTAAATACAACTAACTTCGTCATTCAAACATGACTTAACAAAAAACTGTTCAAACACAGCTAAAAAATACTGAGTTGTTCAAACACAACTAGCATCGTCATTTAAACATGACTCAATAAAACGTCATTCAAACATAGCTAAAAAATACTAAGTTGCTCAAAAACAACTAACATCGTCATTCAAATATGACAATAAAACGTTGTTCAAACACAGTTAAAAAAATACTAAGTTGTTTAAACACAACTAACTTCGTCATTCAAACATGACTCAACAAAAAGCTGTTTAAACACAAATAACTTCGTCATTCAAACATGATTCAGTAAAAAGGTTTTCAAACACAGCTAAAAAATACTAAGTTGTTTAAACACAACTAACTTCGTCAGTCAATCATGACTCAACAAAAAGCTATTCAAACACAACTAAAAAATACTAAATTGTTCAAACACAACTAGCATCGTCATTCAAACATGACTCAATAAAATGTTGTTCAAACACAGCTAAAAGATACTAAGTTGTTCAAACACAACTAGCATCGTCATTCAAACATAACTCAATAAAAAGCTTTTCAAACATAGCTAAAAAAAATACTAAGTTGTTCAAACATAACTACCATCGTCATTCAAATATGACTCAATGAAAAGCTGTTTAAACACAACTAAAAAACGTTAAGTTGTTCAAACACAGCTATAAAAAGAAATGTTAAGTTGTTCAAACATAACTAATGTCGTCATTCAAGCACGACTCAATAAAAACTGTTCAAATGCAGATTAAGTACGAGAAAACTATTCAAATACGAGCTAGAAATAAAAGTTGTCCCAACACAACTAAGGTTTTCAAAGCATAAAAGAGTTGGTTACTACAACTAAAAGCAGGAAAACTGTAACCTAGTCTGTCATCATCAAAGAAATTGTTTAATTGCCCAAAACAATGGGCCCAATAGAATTGTTTCATTGCCCAAAACAATAGGCCCAAAAAGAAATATTGTTCTTTCCTTGCAAGGAAATGAAAAGAGAAAGTAAAGAAAAAGGTAAAGTTACTGCTTATCAAGGATAGGGTTTGCACGGGTTATAACAGTGGCCTCCTTCATTCCTTCCGCTTTGTCTGTGGCTTCCTCCGTCACATTCTCCGTGATGGCCTCAATAGACAGGAGCTCTTTCTCAACGTCGTCCATGGCCAAACCAGAAAGGTCCAAGCTAAGGTGGTGTTTTGCCATCCATTTCACAAGAAGATCAAAGCCCTCCACATTGTACTTGCACAATGCATCAGAGTACTCGTCAAAGTCTTTGAAATCCTGTATCGTTGTGGCCCTAACGTTCTCTAACTTTAGCTTCAGGTCACCAATCTACTTGTCATTCAGCTTGTAGAAATCCTTCTCCACTTGTAGGCTCTTCTCCAAGGTTACCATGCGCTCCTTGTCATTCTTAGCCTCGGCAGTAAGGATAGAGACCTTGTTCTTAAGTGTCTCATTTTCAGCGAATAAAGACTTAACCAAAGGCTCAGACGTGGCCACCTTCTTTTCTAAATCCAACAGCTTCCCAGAAACGAATAAGGACTCCCCCAAAGCCTACAAAGAAATAAAGTAAAAGAACAAAGAAGAAGCAAAGATGACCAACAACACATAACTGCAAGCTTTTGGATGTGAGAAGACATCACCTTGCATGATGACTTCGCCATTAAAGGGCTCAGATCGTCCACAGAAAGTGCCTCATAGGCCTTCAAAGCTGCTGTGTCAACGTCACCCCAAAAGGTAGGAAGGAAGGATTTACCACTAGCCTTTTTCTTCTTCTTAATCTCCTCCCCACCAGAGGCAATCATCTCCAATGAGGAAGTAAAAGAGGCAGGGTGCTTAGCAGGCGAGTCAGTAGGAGGAATTGTCATCACAGAGTCTTTCTTAGAATTAGACAAAAGACCACTGATGATTCCACCCTTGGCTTTCTTCTCCTGAGCCTCGGCTAATTTCTGTTTGCTAAACCTAGTTGTCATTCTTGAAAGGAAGAAACAAAAGTTAAAAAAAAAAAATTTAAAAAAAAAAACGAGAAAGAAGAAAAGAATGAAGAAGGCAGAAACACACACACTCTTTTTCACAATTTCCAAAGCTTTTCGAACCTTAGTAGATGGTTTCGGACCCAGAATGTGCAAAGATAAAGTCTAAGGAGAAATGAGCTTGTCAAAATCCTTGATGGACTTGAGATACTCCTTTACTTTCTCAACACAGTGCTAGTACCTCTTCTTCAAACGAGGATGCTGGGAAACTGCAAAACAAGGGCACCAATAAGCCATCTATCATCATCACTAACAAGGAAAAAGAAAAGCAATCGAAAAAATGAGAAAGACGCAACAGACACAGGAACTCCCCAACTACGAAAAAACTTGGGGGCATCGTCCAGGTCCTCACCAAGGATGAACTCCCAATCACTTCCAGAGATAAAAAGGAAGTTTGGCTTCTAGTTTCGGAGAGACAATGGGTAATCAAGGATTAACCTAGAAGCCCTATCCCATGGCTTAAACTTATAATAGCCAGGGGCCTTAGATTTTCTCAGACGATAAAAATGGAGAAATTTGTCCCTCCTAATGACATCCCCATCATTGGTGGACATCCATACCACTATACAAAAGACAAGAATCCACCAAGACTTAGGCACTAATTGTGCCGAAGCAAGATGCAAGTAAGAAAAAAGTTCCCTAACAAAGGGATGAACAAGGAAACGAAGGCCACTGGTAAAATCAGCCTCATAAAAACAATCCTCATTGACATAAGAGTGACAAGCTCTTTCTTTGTCCCTCAGGATCCTAATTTTTACAGAATTAGGAAACTAAAATCTATCCATGATCCATTGCTCGTCCTTCCCCATGAGGGAACACGAGATAGTCCAAGCTTTATAAGCGATGGAAACAAAAGTAGCTTTCGAGATCACATGATCATCAAACGAAGATAACCTCATCTCGAGATCCCTAGACCTCACTTCAAACATCTTTAACAACGTGGCTACCCTAGCAGAACGAGAAACTAGAGGGAATAACGAAGAAAGAACGGAAGTGTATGGACAGTCCGCCTCTATGACGAAACTAACTCTCTCAAGACACTCCCCCTCTACAGACTCGAGCAAACAGCCTAAATGAGCAAAAAAGAAAGCTATCGAGGGACAAACTACCCTAACAGTAGAATAATCTACCATGGAAGAACCAAAAAAGAAGCAGAAGCACAAAGGACTTACCAGGGAATGCAAGACAGAGAAAGGGAGCTCAAAGAAGATACAAACCCTAAAACGAAAACTAAATAAGGAAAAAAATACAAGGAAAAGGAAAGAGGAGGGAAAAATGCAAAACAAGTGGCCAAAACATGCGCAGGAAAACCGAGACATGTCTGCACGATGAGCGCATCCTGGCAATGCACATGGCGTTCAACTGCTCAAACATCAAAACAGTCATAAATGCATAGCACGCAAAATACAAAGCGTCAAACGAATTTGTTCTTATCTCATCTAAAAGTTAAGAAAATGAACAAAGGGAGCAACTGATGAACCAGAAATTTATGGTTGTCATTACACGAACATCGTCATTCACCCACAGAAGACGTTACGCATTTATTACGTACATTGATGACAAAACTTAACGGACGGAGCAACAGTCACAGAATGAGCTGTGATCTCTAAACAAAGATTTTGTAATGCACTAGCCGTTATGCATAAATGCAGCACATCATCGCCCATTAATGAGGCACGTAATTACAAAAGAGAAGACAAAAGAAGTTGAAGGTACACAAAAAATACTCTACAAAATCACTCTTAACCCATTTTCTCTCTAGAATTATTCTCCCTTACTAACTTAAGCATCAAAGGTGGTTTAGCTGATGCCACACTAGCGTGTTACTCTTCTCCTTAGTTCATTTTGTAGGATTCTCATCCACGGAGACGAAATCATTCACAGTATCGTCCATCTGCCATGACAAGGAGCTCAACTGTTAATTTTTTGCATCATCAACTATGGTTTAGAAAATGAGAGGAAAAATAGTAGAGATGTTTTCAAATTCAAGATTGGTCATAGGCTAGGTAAAAGGAGAACTAGAGGCCGAGGATTTGAGAATTCAGGAGTATTTAAATCAGGCTAGGCACTTGCAATCAGGATTTAACTATTCTTCCTTATAGCAAATCCCCAGAAGCAGAAATACGCATGTTGATTCCCTTGCTACTATTGCAACCTCCTCGGTGCAGAGCTTACCTCAGGTTATCCTAATTGAGGATCTATGTAAGCTTACCGAGATGAAGGGCGAGAAGGTCTAGACTTATCAAATTAGGGTAGGACCAAATTGGATGGATTCTATTGTTCTATTCCTTAAGGACGACATTTTGTCCAAAGAGAAGGGGAAGGCAGAGAAAGTGCGAAGAAAGACTCCTCGATTTTGGCTGTCCGAGGACCAAAAGTTATACAAACGCTCTTTTTCTGGGTCCTATTTGCTGTGCATCCGTCCTGAAGCAGTGGAGCCACTTTTAGAAGAGTTACACGAAGGGATTTGTGGAAGCCATACAAGAGGCAGATCTTTGTCTCACAAGGCCCTTACTCACGGATACTGGTGGCCCAATATGTATAAAGAAGCACAAGACTACATCAAAAAGTGTGACCAATGTCAGAGATTTGCTCCAAACATTCATAAACTAGGGGGCGTTCTTAACCTTCTGTCTAGTCCCTAGCATTTTGCTCAATAGGGCTTAGACATTGTAGGGCCCTTCCCTAAAGTAGCCGAAAACAAAAGATGGCTTGGTCGGCATTGATTACTTTATCAAGTGGGTTGAAGTTGAATCACCGGCAAACATTAGGGATATGGATGTCTAAAGGTTTGTGTGGGAGAACATTGTCACTCGATTTGGGATTCCTCATACCCTCATCTCAGACAACGGATTTCAATTTGATAGTAAGGCTTTTAGAAGGTACTGCTATGATTTGGGTGTCAAGAATAGGTACTCCATTCCAGCTTATCCACGAGGGAATGGACAAGCCGAGACTGTCAATAAGGTTATAGTGAATGGGTTTAAGAAGAGGTTGGATGATACAAATGGCAAATGGGTGGAACAGCTCCCACATGTTCTTTGGACATATTGGACTACCCCTCGTAGGTCAACTAGGAAGACACCATTTTCAATGACTTATGGGGCCAAGGATCTGATTCCTTTAGAAACTGGATTTCCAACACTAAGGACAAGCTTGTTCACTCCAAGCAGCAATGACAGCTTACTACAAAGGAGCTTGGATTTGGTTGAAGAGCGGAGAGAGAATGTTATGGTTCAATTAGTGTACTATCAGCAGAAGCTTAAATAGGGGTATAACTCTAGTGTAAGGCTAAGACCCTTAGCCCCTAGGGACTTAGTATTAAGAAAAGTTGTAGGTACTGCAAAAAATCTAGCATGGAAAAAGTTAAGGCCCAATTGGTAAGGACCTTACCACATCACCTCGATGGCTAGCATAGGTACATATTTCCTAGAAGATCTAGATGTGAATATTGTACCACACCCCTAGAATGTAAATAACCTACGAATGTACTATTATTAATGAAAATCAGTTGTGCCATATTTTTCTTTATGACATTATGTGTTACGTTTATTATTTGTTTGAGTATTAAACAGAATCTTGGTCATGCCTGGCTCCTCGGACCACATACCTTGGGGTAAATTAATACTTTGTTTAAGTATTAAATAGAACCTTAGTCATGCCTGACTCCTTGGACCACATACCTTAGGTAAATTAATACTTCTTATTATTTGTTTAAGTATTAAAAAGAACCTTGGTTATGCCTGGCTCCTTGGACCACATACCTTGGGTAAATTATTACTTATTATTGTTTGTTTAAGTATTAAATAGAACCTTGGGCTTTAAGTATTAAACAGAATCTTGGTTATGCCTGGCTCCTTGGACCACATACCTTGGGTAAATTATTACTTATTATTATTTGTTTAAGTATTAAATAGAACTTTGGTCTTTAAGTATTAAACAGAACATTGGTCATGCATGGCTCCTCAAACCACATACCTTGGGTAAATTAATACTTTTTATCATTTTTTTAGGTATCGAACAGAACCTTGATTACGACTGGTTCCTCAGACCAATTGCCTTAGATAAATTGATATTCCTTACTATTTGTCTAAGCACTAAATAGAATCTCGACCATGTCAGGTTCCTTGAATCACATGCCGAGTAAATTAGTAACTTAATTAAAAGGACACTTTTGAGCATCACTTAAAGCATTTGCAAGTGCATCTAGGATATGTTTGTGAGCTAACTATCACCTACAGCTCCTTCGACTTACTGTTAGGTAGAGGGTTATGTGAAGCCCAATATGGATAGATGTTTTACCATTATGTGAATTTAAAGGAAAATTCAACAATATACAAGATCCTTTGAGTTAACTATGCTTAAGGTATGTCTTAAAGTTTAAGTGTACTTTGTTAAATATCATGGGCAAGGAAAAATTAGCCCCAGGCGTTGCCATTTGCAGGGGGTGTAACAACTAAACCCCCACTTGCTTAAATGATTGTTGAGATTGAGGTTGTAGAAATATTTCAAATTGGATTGTGTTTATGCTAGTTAAGCACTGAATGGAAGAGACATCATGTGTAACTTTGTACCAATGTAGTTAAGTAGGAAAGAATGTAATGCTTTTCATTAAAGTTCAGTTTTGCAAAAGGTAAAGTAAATATATCATAAGGAAGATGCACAAAATAATAACAATAATCAAAAGGCTACTTCATTTTTATGACAAGCTTCTCTTTTGCTGGAGCCTTGATGGACTGGGTAAGTGTTGCTGCTGAGGATGCTGGGCCTTTATCCTTGGAATCTTCCTTGGCAGGAATGGGGAAAGATGCCAAAACCAGCTCGTGGCTTTGGGAAACCACCCCTCCCTTAGAGGAATCTTTAGGTGCAGCTGGAGACTTTGTGGTTTCAAGGGCGACCTCCTTGGTCTTTTCTTTTTCTTTCTTAGCTGCGCTAGCTAGCTCTGCCCCTTTTGAAGGACTGCTAGGGGGAGGAAGGTCCTTAGCAGGTATCTCCTAGATGGAGCTTGGATCTTTGGGGGTAGCGTCGTCTGGGGAGACTGGGAGATTTGGTGCTCGGATTGCAGGGGGATAGATTTGGTGCTCAGATCGCAGGGGGATAGTAGACATTCTCTACTCTCCGAAGTGCTGAGGAGGCCTTAACCCCAACTAGGTTGAGAGCATCATTCCACACTTGGAGGCAGTACGTTTTACACACCCCTGAGACCTCAGCCCTGAGGGCCTCCTTGGTTTTCTACTCCCACATCATAACCGTCCTACTCCGCTTAGTCCTTGGCTTTCTCAGCCTCCTCCAGCTTTTTCTTCAGAACCTTTATTTGCTTTTTGGCTGCAGCAAGCTCATCCTCAGCCTTTGCCTGCTTCTCCGCCACCTATAGAGTAGCCTCAGCGCTCTTCTTCTCCCTGTCAGCCTCGGTGAACTTTGTGTTCAACTCCTTGATCCTTCTATCGGCCACATTAAAGGCCTTAACAACAGCTATGTGTCTTGATTCTTTATCCTTCATCTGCCTGTGGGGATTGGTCACCAATTCCTCGGCTTTGTGCGCAGCTTGAACAGCTTGCCAAGAAAAGATATAATTATTAGAGAAAAGCACTTTAACCTTAAAAATAAAAAAAAGGAGGAGCAATGAAGAGACTTACCAGCGCCAAGTCCCTATTCAGACAAAGAAATACTTCGTGTTTCTTCATGGACCTGAGGTCGGCCATGTTGGCAGGCAGCAAAAGAGCCTGCTCCACGGCATCAGCCACGTACCTGGCCCTCCTATGCTAGAAGTCCCTTATAGAAGCACTAACGGGAAGAGCAGTTCTATCCAACACAAAAAGGGGGTTCCAGGTTGGCGCCGTGACTTGGCGATCATACCCCTTCTCCACCACTAGTCCTTTCACTTGAGGACCTCGTATAAGTAGTTTTGGTAGCTTTGGCCCCCTTCTAGGGCTCAGCCTCCTTGGAAGGGTGGCATTTTCCTTCTTCTACCACCTACTTTCCCTCCAAGTCCCTCTTCCTCTTCTTATCGACAAGGTTGGTTTGTAGAACTTGAGTGGGTAGAGGGGTGGGAGGCTTGGTCTAGGCTGCCTTCCCTGGTGCGTTGCCACCAGCTTGGGACTCTAATAGCTCTTGAAGTATTAACCTTGTCTTACGTTGTATCCCCATGACGTCTGGAATAGCAGTGGCTTCCTGGTTATGGCTGACTTAGGCTGGAAGGAGATGGCTGAAATCACCAGGTAGGATTTCTAGGGACTGGGACTGGGATTGGTTGAAAACCTCGTAGTCTTCCTTAGAGTCCAAAACTTCGACTATTTCTTCTTCTTCTTCTTCTTCTTCTTCTTTGATTATTGGTTAGGAGGGAGTTGCTTCCACCTCGACCGTGGACCGGAAGGGTAGCTCTACTTGCAGTACACCCTCTGGAATGGGACTGGTGACGAGGAAGCCAGGGACTGCCACGTTGATTTGATGCAAACGTGGGCCCCTTTCCTTGATCACACACTTAGGTGTCTAAAAGCTAGACTAGATCGAGTTATAACCAAGGATGAGGTGGGCTGCCCTTAACTGCCTGTCACTGTGGACAAAGACCTCGGCCTTAAGTACTTTGTTTAAGTCTGGCTAATTAACTAAATTTATGTTTAGGGTAACAAAGTGCTTATTTGCAAAACCATCAAAAACAGAAAAACATTGTTAAAAAAAGCGACATAAATCAGAAGGAAGTAAAATTATAAGTACAAATAGAAAAAAAAAAAAATGGGCACAAAAGATGTCGGTGAGAAAAGGGGGTATTATTATTAGAACAATAGACCTAGACCTAAAAACCCCACCTGGTGTCCCTTCTCTCGACGAACAATGAAGGCCATCACGCCACTCCCTTGAGACAATTAAGTAATCCTTATTCATGCCCTTATTAGGCTTAGGGAGACAAGATATGAGCCTGACTGCGGGTTCTCCAGTTTTTAAGTAGTATCCCTGCCTTGTTAGTTTATGGCGATTGTAAACCCAGTTAACATCATGATGGGTGAGGTTCATACCCATCTTCTCGTTGAGGGCGTCGACACTACCTAGGATCCTAAATATATTTGGGGCACAGTGGGTGGAGACTAATCTATGAGCTATCAGGTAATCCCTAGTGACTCCACCCATAGGGATTCTCATCCCTCCTTCTATGAAGGCAATCATCGGGATTACTACTTCTCCCTCCTGCCTCTAAGTGTACCAATCCTCTTATTTACAGTATCTAATGGAGACTCCTGGTGGGATTCTATATTGAGCCTTAAAGCTTTCTATACCCTTTGCAACGTCTACCAAGTAAGCGAATCTACCCATGAATGAGAAAGTGTTAAAGGTAAAATGAAGGTGAATGGAAATTAGGGGGTTGAGGAGTAAAGGATTGTGTAAAGAAAAGTAGAAGAGAAAGTAAACAAAAATATTTAAATGACTTACGCAAGGGAAGAAACTCTCCTCGGACTAGTTCTTGATATTTATGAGTGTGAAAGTGATGTGAACAAAATCTCTAAACAGTATTTCTATTAAATAGAGAGGCAAGCGGGAGAATTCCCGCTCAAGTTCCAACAAAATCCTTAGTCGTTGGATTTTCATTGTATCGTAGAATGTGGGGGACATGAAGCCACAGAAATTTAATGCAGGTGCATCCCGGATGCCAAAGCATCAAGAGTGAACATTGGGCAGTTGAAAAGGTGATTGTGCAGACAGAAGTGACGTGTGACAAGAAGAGGATAATGATGGTAAGATCAAAATCCTATTTTTTTTCTCGAGGAGCAAAAAATGAGAATTCTGAGGGGTTATTGTAGGGATGGTAGGCCCAGAAGGGTGTATTGGGCCAGGGGCCCTGTTCGAGGACATTCAATAATTCGAGGACAGGTAAACGCTAGTGTGGGAGTTCAAGATAGTGGATAGGCAAAGGGGTCTAGTTTTAAGGTCCTAGGAAGTATGTCCGAGGACAAATTTCACCTCAGTTTAAGAGGGCAGAGGTCAAAAGGGTTGGCCTGACATCAGGGACAACATTCTGGGCAATTCTGCTGGTAGGGATAAGTATCAAGAAAGGATAAGGTAAGAAGAAAGTGAGAAATATCTGAGAGAAAGCTGTTACCACCGCGTTAAATGCTCTGTAACTAACTCTCTAACTGCATTTATGTGGAGGTGATACCTGAACTAGGGTTGTTCAAGCACCACCCGCCACCAATGAAACTGACTGGAGCCGAATTGATCCGCTCGCCTCAAACCTCCATTGCATGTGTTAGGCACGGTGGTCAACAGTGATTTTCAAGCACCGAAGTTAGCCGGTATGATTGTCGGCAAAGGTTTTTGGATTCCAATGAACACTGAACCGCACTGATTTGCTTATATATATATATATACAAAACTTGAGATTTCTACCCCCTTCAAGTCAGATCTAAGATTTCCATCCCCACACACAACACAAAACCCACCACCATTTCAGCTTTTTACCTTCAAGCACCTCTGTTTTTGCTACCACCCAGGTCAAATCTTCAAGTTGTTATCTCTGCCTCTATTACCTGGTGGTTGATTACTCGATTAGACTTCACAAGTGAGTCAATCGATGGTTAGTCCCAAGAATCTTGAGCTTGTTTGGGTTTTAATATTTGGGTTTGTAATGGGTTTTGAATGTTTTGATATTTAGATTTGATCTAAGTTTTGATTTGTGATTTGAATCCTTGAGTTTTTTTGGGTTTGATTTGGGTTTTAGATCTCTTTTCCTTTGTGTGTGTGTGTGTGATAGACAGGTGGACACTGACCACCGCGTCGACTGGAACTGCCACCAATGCTGCCGGAGAACCGTTTTCCTCAAGCGCAGCGGCGACAGCAGCTTGGATTTTTAGGAAACCAAAGATTCCGGTGCAGTGTAGAAATGGCCACAAAAACCAGCTACACCTCACCATGTACAGCCCTAACCTGATCAATGCGATTCAGCTTTACAGCTATCTCTAAAGACTTCAGGAAGGTGCTGATGGGACAAGGAAATGAGTCAACCATTTGATCTACAAGTGGAGGGCTGAGATAGAGCAAATGAATGTAATATAAAGAAGAGAAATCCCATTACAAAGAGATCATCTGAGGATTTGTAAAGAAAAAACATTGTAGCGTTTAGAATTGTAATTGTAATAAAGTCTAGGAGAACCATATTTATTCAAGGACTATTCTCCTCGGACATTGCCGAGGAAGAATTTTTCTGCACCACTCTTGTTTCTCCATCACTTTTCCTTGCTTTCTGACCATCTTTGGCCCATTGTGAGTGTTGATCATTTCATTAGAACCTAGATTTTAGTTCACTCTCTTCAAATTTATTGTATCAGGCTCTTTGGGCCTTAATCCATTACCTTTTGGGTTTACGATTCAAAACTCGCCCTTAGATATATAATTTAATTTGATTAATAGAATAGATAACAAAAATAAAAGAATTTTTTTTTAATTTATTGAAATAGTAAAAATTTATAATCAACCAAACATCATACGCATAAAGGCCTTGTAGGTAGGGTGGAGTCTCCTCCAACCACATATATTATAACCCCACACTAATTAACATCTGCAGCAAAGGCTGCCAAACACCTGAAAATAACCAAAAAGTCAAAAACCATGTTTTCCCCCAAAAAAAAAAAAAAAGCATAGATTACAATAGACTATAGAATAATTAATCAATTTCTTAAGTTTTTTGATAATTTTTTTTTTATAATTAAGTGTAAATGAGAGTAGTTTTTCCATTTTATTGACCCTTTGATTCCTATATTTCATTCCTAATATGGGTCTTTAATGCAAAAGTAAACCAAATAACTACAATATGAATCTTGCGTATTATAACTCCAACTTTTTTTTTTTAATATAATATCAATTTTTATTCTTTAGTTATCTATATATATATATATAAAACCGAAGCCTCTGAAATTCTCACAATTTTCCACATCATCACTATTTTCTTTTTCTTTTTATTTTAGGTTTTATATCTTATATAGAATCCACCAGAAAAACAATAGACAAAAGTTTGAATTTTTATTAATATCAATAATATTTGAAAAACATATACAAACTTGGAGGCCTATTTAAGTGCTCCATAAAACTTAATGGACAAGAAAATATATTTTAAAATAAGCCCTAATTAATACCTAACCATAATAGGAACCAAATTTGACCTAAAAAACATTAAAAGAACCTAAAAACAAGGAAATAAATCACCTAGACCTAAAAAAACGTTTTTTGCATAAAAATACCAAAATTAAATCATTACAAAAATTAAATTGTAAATTCTATCCTACATCAACTTATCACAAAAATCATCATCTATATTTATTATTAATATTAAATATACAAAACTAAAGCTAATATATGTTTCAAGAGCATGAAAATTGTTCTTAAAAAAAAAAGGGCTTGAAAATTCTACTTCAACTAAAATTCTATAACAAAAATAACCCCTAATGCAAATTAGACTTCTAGCCAAATACAATAACACTCTCCCACCACCTCTACTCTCTCCTATTTAAGAACTGCTTGTGTAGAATACCTAAAACCCAAAAACTATTTGCGGAGAAGATGATGTTTGAGGACCCTCACCACGAAGTGTTTATTGAAGCTGACATCTTTTTATAAAGATTGGTCAATATCTTATATTTATATTGTAGGGTCGATTTTTGTAGCCTAAGCCCAAAAGGGATTGGTTATAGGCCCAACGAACCCAGAACAATGAATTTGTAGAGAGTGGGCGAAAGAGCTGGGCTGGTTATGAAGCACAGAGCAGTCAGCTAGGTCACATGCAATAATGATAGCGTGAACTAAAGATCGGATAACTCCATGAATGAATGTCTGAAGAGGTGTTTTATTGAATAAACAGCGATTACAACGTTTGGAGCTCTAGTAAAGTTTTTCTCTGTCTTTTTTCTCCCCCCTCATTATCAGGGACCCTTCTTTTTTATATAGCCTCCTTCCTATAATCTCCATCGTCCACTTGTCCTTCATCCACGCATCCACTCGAGTGCATGTCATGTCGTGCGTCTACTTTAGTTCGTTGCGAGTGGCGGTAGCTGAGGGTGCACTGTTCAGGGGTCTTCTCCACATAAATGCGGCCAGAAAAGCTGTTAGGGCATTAAATGCGGTGGTACCAGCCTTTCCTTTAGATATTTTCTAGTTCTGATCATTTCCGGATCCACCCAGAGTCCATCATCACCGTTGGGATCGTTGGGGAGGTTAGACGGACTTTTCACACATTCGTTTGATCAAAGCTTATCACAGCCGAGGAGAAAGACATCCTCGAACAAATGGTGGCCTCCTCGGACGGCACTCTCCTTCTGCTTCAGGGCTTCCTGCTTTAGGTGGGCCGCCCCAACCGTCTATTAATTCTCGGAAGCACCATGGCCCTTAATCAGTGGGTTCCGGCCCATTAAGTAGCTTTGGGCTTTCCCCCCACACATATATGTATGACTGTTTTCTGTTAAGTTATTGTTTAGCTACATTGTATTGTCAACGGAAAATATACAAAGCTATGGAGGGGTAGTTCTTCCTCTTATTGAAATCCATCTTTTGCTGGACTCTTTGAGTTTTGACATATCAAACATTAATTTCAAGATTCTTATTAATACAAATAAGTTGCGTTCATCGTATGGTTTTGTTTTAAGCTAATAAACTAATTTGAGTTCATCGTATGTATTTTATTTTAGCTAATAAATTAATTTTATTAGCTGAAAACACAATGGCTCAAAAGCTCTTTGCAGTGGAACGTTCAAAAGCTCTTTGTGGGATCATGTTATAAATCATTGTTATCTCTATTACTTGTGAATCTTTTTATAGGCTACATCAGCATAAGATTGTCTCTTCCTTTATAGGATGTCTTAGAACATTCATTTAATTGTTTTCAGTTAAATTCCTTAATATTTGTTGGTATTTCAGAAGTTTTAACATATGAATTTTTGAGATATTATTTTGCAATATTGAAATTATTTGACATATTTCCACGACTATAGTGATAAATTATTTCTTTTAAACGTATCACTATAGTCACATTTTTTTATGTTGTTTCTATAATTTGTAGGTTTTGACTATTTTGATTCTTTAATTTTTTTTTTTTTTTTTGTCATTTTGGAAGTTTTAACATAAATATTTTTGGGTTCTTTTTTTTTCTTTTGGGTAATATCTAAAACAATTTGGCAGATTTCAACCGTTATAATCATAGATCGTTCTTTTGAAAATAATACATCTTTCTCCTATGTTTCTCTATTGTGCAGTCACATATATATATTTTGTTTTGTTTCAATAATTTCTAGATAGTGAATATTTTGATTTTTTAATATTTTTTGGCATTTTGGAAGTTTTTATATCTGATTTTTTTTAACAATATTTGAAAACGTCTAGCAACTTTTTTGCAAGGCATTGCACATTCAAGTAATGGATTCTTTATCAAATTTAAACATAAAAGACTGGAGTAATATATGTGATGGTATAGTTTCATAATTAAGTTAGGATTTTATAAAAATTATTTTAATCTGCTACACAAATAGGTAGGTAGGTTCCCGTGCGTAGCACGGGTTTGCGACTAGTTTATCTTTATGAAGGGGAAAAAAAGAATTTCCACACCATTTATCATCCTATTTCAAATACTCATTGCCCTATGTCATAAGGATAAATTTTTAGTTTATGCGTGGGATTTATTGACAGATTTATAATAATGTAAAATAGCTTTTTTTTTAATAGAAGAATTAGCTTTTTTTAATTGATAACAATATTATATGTACAAATATTTAGTAAGTTTGGTTACATCTAAACTATAGATTTTACCATATTCTATACAGTACGCACGTTACATTCAAACAACGGAATTGTCCTGGTTAGGATTTTAGATGATGGGAATGTAAAGCACATTATTTAAAAATTTTATATAGTATTAACACTTTTTTTTTTCTAGAAGTGCAAATTCCATTATTTTTAAATTTATTTGGAATGAACCATTTTTTCATCCTCATACACGTTAAACCTACAAAGGAAGGCCCCATAAGGTTAGGCATGGGCTTAGGCTAACAATAGCCAAAATTAAACTGATAACCAAATGAAATTTTTTTTTTCGTCATTAACTCAATAGTTTCTTTTCAACAACAATATAGGAGATTTGAATCTTTAGTGTGTGCGCGCGCGTGTAAAAGGATGCATGGATTAAGGCCCAAGGAGCTTAATACAATAAATTTGAAAAGAGTGGGCTGAAAAGCTAGGCTTCAATGAAATGGATAACGTCCTTAATGGGCTAAAGAGGATAAGAGAGTAAGGAAAAACGGTGAATAGACAAATGTGGTGCACACAAATTCTTTCTCGACTATGTCCAAGGAGAGCAATTCTTGAATATATTTTTCCTTAGATTTGATTACAGTTGCATAAGAATTACGATACCACAAAAAAGATGTCTAAGGGGGGGGGGGGCTTCCCCCCTCATTGGAGGGTCTCTTACATTATATATCTCCTTTTAGGTGATCTTGGGCCTCCATTTGTTGATCGTCCAGTTCACCACTTAAGTGCTTGTCCCATCAGACACTTCCCCAAACCTCTTGTGAGTGGCGGCGGCTAGCACTGTTCAAAGGTCTTCTCCACATAAATGCAACCAGAAGGTTTGGTGGAATGCATTGAATGTGGGGGTAGCCATCATTCCTCTAGTCATGTCAGAATTAATACCCTCTTCAAAACTTTTTCTTAACAGCAAGGCCTTCTCTAGCAATATGCCACTGGCCTTACTGTTTGAGCGTGTGGCCTCCTCGGCACGATAATGAGCTCCTCGACCATAGATACAACACGTGACACTGGTACTTTATCTGAATTCTTGTGCCTCACACACACACACACACGCACACGCACACACATATATAAAAGAATCATTAGCATATTTGTTAGAAATACTAGAAGATGTTGTTTGGGCTACAAAGTTCTTACTCAGATAAAACCAATTTAACCCAAATTATAATATCAGTTTTTTATTATAATTATTTTTTGATAAGAACCAGTTTGTATTTGTGTTGTTTATTATGTTTTGTGCTTAAAGGACAGGATTAAAGGTTCTAATTCATGCTACATATTATATATATTTTTTTATTTGTGTTATTTAATGGGATATGCTAAATCCCTACTCGTATTAGAGCATTCCCATCAGGTGTGCCAAATGCCAAATATTTGGCATTTGGCACACCAAACACCAAAAATCCTCTCTCATGAGGTGTGCCAAATGCCAAAACATTTGGCACACATGAATAGTTCCGTTCTATAAATGCCACGGTACGGCAGAAATTCCATTTGTAAAAATTAATTTTTTAATAATTTTCTCTCTCCTCTCTGGCATTTTCTCTTCTTTTTTCTCTCTCTCTCTCTCTCTCGTCCGCCCCTCACTTTTCTCTCAGCCCTTCTCTCTCCTCTCTCTCTCTATCTCAGAGTCTCCCAGGCGCGCCCCAAGCTCTGGACTCCGCCGCCGTGCCTCGTCCCCTCCGTCGTCGAGCGCCTCGGTGACGCCAAACAGGCCGTCGGCGACACCGCCCAGCGGTTCTTCCTCACGCTCAAGCAACTCTGTTTGGTTTGGGATGGGTTTGATGGGTCTCCCAAGCTCTGGACTACGCTGCCGTGCTCTCCGGCGACCACTTCAAGCTCACTTCAACACCGGCCTCGTCCCCTCCGTCGTCGAGCGCCTCGGTGACGCCAAACAGCCCGTCCGCGACACCACCCAGCAGTTCCTCCTCACGCTCAAGCAGCTCTGTTTGATTTAGGTTTGATGGGTTTGATGGGTCTCCCACCTCCGACGCATCACTTCCACGCCGATCTCCCTCTAGCCACGTTTTTCTGTGTTTTTTTTTTGTTTTTGTTTTTGTTTTTTTTTTTGTGCTGTGGTTTAATGGGTGGGTTCGGATGGGCAGTGGTGGTGGTGTGGTATGGGCAATGGTGGTGGTGTTATGCTGATTTTGGTGGTTTGGTTGATTGGTTGATTTTGGGTTTTGGGTTTTGGTTATGGTTGTCGGCGGTGGTGGATTGTGGTGGTTGTAAGGGTGGGCTATTATGGGTAGTGATGGTGGTGTTGTGCTTTGGGCGGCGGTGGTGGTGGTGGGCTGTGTAATATAGATTACTGTTTGAAGTTTTTTTTTTAATGATATTTTAATGTGTTGTATATATTATTTTAATGTTTAGAATAAAAAAATAGAATACCTGATAAATGGCATGTTGTAAAATGATGTGCTAAAATAATAAAGTAGGTGTTTGGTGTGTCAAAATAGCATTTTTTATGAAAGAACTGATGGGAATGCTCTAAGGAGAAGTGAATTGCATTTTTCGGTAAGGCTTAAAATTTAAAAAAAAAAAAAGAAAAAAGAAAAAAAAAAAGGCCAACGGCAAGGCCCACACTCTCTTCGGTACCCTGGAAAAGGCCACCTTTCAAGGAGGCCCAGTATGTAGATATTGACCCCATATACAGCTGACTATTGTGTTGAGTCAATATATGGTTCCTAGATCTTTTGAAATATTTATATTCATATCCATTTATGTTTTTTATTTTTTATTTTTTTATTTTAGTATAAAAACTTACTTTTTATTTTATATAATATTTTTTCAAAACACTTAAATTATCTATTTTAAAAGCTATTTCAATAAAAATATTTATTATTTAACCATTTTTTTTAAAACACTCGCATTACTCTCACACACCAATTGAAAAAGTGAATTAAGAAATTAATAAAATACTCATTTGCACATAAATAATAGCTATGTAAATTTACACAATACTATAACTCATTTCATTTTACACAACTTTACATAATTTGATGTGATTGATTTTTGAGATTAGATGTGCAAAATTTAGTCCTTATGCTCCTATATATGAATTGATGTAGGTGCTCTTATAATGGTAACTTTGTTTTGGAATTCGATGTTAGTAAAATCGAGTCCGTGAAATTCAAATTTTACAAAATCTTGTTTTAATAAAATTTGGCTGCGGTGGCAAAGGCTGATGTGGCTTTTTCTTTATTTAAAAAAAAAAAGAAAAAAAGAAAAGAAAAAGAAAGGAACTCGATATCGTGCAATCGAATACTGTGTAATATTTTTAAAACAGACCTCAATATTGCTAAACTTGAGTAACGTGTAATATTTCATCATCTCTTTCTCACAATCTTTTCTCACTCTTAGTCACTCGTCTCTCAGACTCTCTCTTTTTCACCCTCATCTCTCTTGGTATCTTTGAAAAACCCAGTATGGTACTTCATATTTGTTTATTATTTCATTGAAATTGGAGGTTGCTTCTGCATCATTTGGTGAGACAATGAGTTATACTTACATAGCACTCCTCTATCTCTTTCTTTTTGTATTTTCTTTTTCCCAGATTGAGGAGGGGACTGATCCTTTGATATTTCCCTTTGTAAAATTAGTGGTTAGTTGGTAATCTTTGTGAAACATCACCACTAGTGGCTTAAGCTTCATTTTAGGATTTCATGAAAAACTAATTTTGCTGTCATCATTAGCAATGGCATTTAGCCCCTAACAACAAATCTTGATTGGGTTATATATAAAACAGTCATGAAGCTATTTGATCTCTATGGACATTCAATGTTTCCCTCTTAATTAGCAGTCCTGTTTTTGAGGTGATACGTTGAGTCATATTTGTCATTGAGGGCTTATTGTTGATGTCTTTTTGCTGAGCCCATTTGTTGAAATTGTGTGGTAAGGCTTATTCTAAATTATTTAAGTAGTTTGTCCTGAGATTCTTCAAAATTTGGTGCTTATTAACTCTGTCCATAGTGGTATCTCTAATGAACCATTAAAGCATATCTTCCCATTTTCTAACAATAGCTATACATTAAGGAAATACAAAAGCTGCTCAAAGAAATGATTTGATCTAAACCCTAATGCGGAGTTAGGGAAATTCATTAACTTGCTTGTTTAC
This sequence comes from Quercus suber, assembly GCF_002906115.3. Lineage (NCBI taxonomy): Eukaryota > Viridiplantae > Streptophyta > Magnoliopsida > Fagales > Fagaceae > Quercus > Quercus suber. Next base: position 607,164 of record NW_027069649.1, on the reverse strand, counting down.
TTCTGTTCTTTGAAAGTATTCTCAATTGCTTTTTATGGTGAAGTCAGTATTGTTAGTGATAGGATTCAATCTTTTATTGTTTGTGCTCTTTTTTGTGAATCTTTATTGGAATCTGCCTATGATCACACACATATTTTGTTACTTAAAACCTTGTTCAGGTTTGCCAAAAAAAAAAAATTCCCCTGGGTTTGCTTTGATGAAGTTTTTGAAAAGCTATAACAATTCAAGCTTTAAAAAAATCTATCACAGGTTCTGTACCCACCGCCCCTTTTTTTATTGCTGGAAAGCTGGTTCTAAGACTAATCATATTGCTTTGTGGGAAAGGAGAATCCAACTGTGGGAATTCATTAAAAGACCCAGCTACCTCAAAAACAAGATATTTATTAGAAGTTTAGTTTGTACGTGGACTTTTCCTTGTGAATAATGAGGTACCATTCACGCAGTAGAAGAAGAACAATTGACTTAGGTCAAGTTTCACGTGTCTCACGAACTCTTGAATGACTGTTGTTGAATATAAAGTACATTTTGAAAGATTCAGGGCTTGTTAGGATTGACGGGGAGTAGTAAAGTTGGGCTTTGGTTACCTCAAAGATTCAACCAAATGATAAAGATGAATAATTTTGGGATGTCACTAAACTGGAGGTAGTGGATGACACTCAACATCACTAATCGCGGATGTCACTCAACGCAACCAAGTCATACACTTGATTGTTAGGACTTAAGAAGAATCACTCAACTTTAAAGCAAGAACACTTGCAAATAATTTTCTAAATAAAAACTCTCTCACTTCTTCTAATTTCTCATTAATGTTTATAGGTGAATACATTGTATGTGAAATAAGAGTTCAAATCTTCTGTCTCACTTTTCCTACTTTACTCTATACTCTACCAATAAATATTTGTCACATATTTACCTAATTAATTAAATACTACTATTAATTATTAATTGTAGTATTAATAAGTCAATAATGATAGTATTTAATTAATTAAATGAACACGTGGCAAATATTTATTGATAGAGTATAGAGTGGAGCAGAAAAAGTGGAACAAAAAATTTAGACTCGTGAAATAAATGCTTACAACTTCAAATACAGATGACGACTCTCTAGATTAACTTCACACTATGGTCAAATTATTTGGTTGAAACAACTACTAACAAGACTTATAATTAACTTTAACCGAATAATAAAGATAAATAAAAGACAAATAAATTTATAAATAAATAACCAACTCTACTCTACTTCACTTTATTCCCTCTTCCTCTCCCTCAATTCAACAGAGACCTCAAGATATTTTTTTATTTTTTATTTTTAATAGTAGAAAACATGTATTTAAACTCAATGCAAAGACTATGAGCTAGCGGATTTTTCAATGGACTGGTTATGAGTGTCTCTTGGACCCCAAGTAAGCCAGATTACCGAGCCCAATACAAACACCGACAGAGTTTTTTTATTGATAAAACAATATTAGTGGACCATGGATTTACTGTCATGCACAATTGCTCCAAATGAAGAAGACTTACTTGGAACTTGTTAATTAGTAGAGCTAGCTATGACCCATGACACAGTCCACAGATTTTATTGAAGCATCACATGTTAAATAGTCAAATTAAAGTTGTTATTAAATTGAAAATAACCATCCAATCTTTTTGTTTTTAGAGTGGGTGAGGACTGAGAATATCAGTGTGGCTAACTTACACGTGTAAGAACTAAGAACCTCAAAAACAAGATGACAAAAATGGCGACAAAAAACAACAACCCAAACCAAACACAGGAAAAGGATAATTGGCTTCAATGAATTCTAATATGTATGAATGTTTGTCTCGTTGTATAACGAATCCACCACCCTGTCGGCCATATGATTTATTTATTCATATATATATACGGGGACGAGTAGCATATTTAATTTCAACCAAAGTACAAAATAGTTTATGGTAATACCCAATCTTTTTTTTTCTCTCTCCCATTGTGATATCCTTTGGATTTAGTTTAGTTAAAGTTCAACCAACACCACCAACAATTTGGTATATTCTAAAAAGTTTAAAAAAGCTTTCCGCCAAAGCCATAAACTCCTAAGAACTTTTCCACCCCCTCCTCCCAAAAAAAAGCTTATCATAACTTGTATGAATTTGACTTTATGAGCTCTCAAGAAGAAAATTCTACACAAGAGTGTGAAAGGACCAGCTTTCTGAGCTGTTAGTCACTCCTCACTAACATGGGGTTTGCTCCAAAGTTTTTAGCACTTTTTCCTGTTTCTTTTTTTTTTTTTTTCATGGAGAGAAGAATAATATATAGAAAGAAAGAGAAAAGAAACTTCAAGGGCACGTATAGATTTATAATAATAATGCATTGGCTTTTCATATTGAGGAAATGAAGAGTGCCTCATTGCCTCAAATGTAGTTTTCATAATGATTTAAATTTGAATTCTTTTATATACTTGGAGGCAAAACCAAGAAATTAATGGAGAAGCAAGGGAAGAACTGTGACGAAAGAAGAATAGCCGAGTGAATAGTTTGAAATTGGTTACATACGTGGACTCTAAAATAGTGATAAGAATAATACCAATATAATCATAATCACATAAATTAAACAACTACAATCAACTATTTTCCTTCATCTTCAAGATACATAAAATTCACACTGTTATAGACTTGTAAATTTACACAATTAAATACAACTAAATTGAATTATTTCTAAGCAAAATCATATAAATTTTACACAATTTTTTATTATTATTATACACCCGTTTGTATTGAGTGCTATTATAATGTTTACATGAAATACTAGCATTATTGACAGACCCCACTGGAAAAACACTAGTAGCTCTTCTCTCAGAGTCGGTGTCGCTGTCATATTATTAATGGGGGTAATGGTACCACACGTGCACATCTGATAGGACCCATTCGTGTGAGTGAGAGAGCAGAGTAGCACAAGGCAAGGCATGCAGAGAGTGAGCACAGAAAGACATAGGGGGAAGTGTACACACTAAAATCTTGTGGTATTCCTTTTTTTCTTCCTTTTCTCCTACATGGCTATATGCATATATAGGACTTAGCATCTTGATGTCTCATTGAATGCAAATGAATAGTTTTTTTAAATATGTATTACACTAAAGATTTTATTGGTCCACCATCATGATTATGGGATCCATTTAAAAGTGTGACAATTGACAAGAGAATTTTGGCTCCAGGATTTTGGCTTTCCGTTTACTTTCAATCCTATCATCCATTTATTCAACTTCATAGAACTGTACGTTGAAGAAAGGTATTTCTTTACCATAAAATTCTGGGGGTGATGGACCTATTTTAATCACATTTCTCTTCCTGGTTTATATAATTTGGTATATTAAGCCCTTTAAATTTGGTGGATTAAGTTTTTAATGGTTTCCTTCTTTTACAAAAAAGTAAGTTGTAATATATACCTGGCAATTGGAGAAAGGTGGAATCAGATTTACGTTTATGCTTGATGCTCGATACTCGATGACGATTTTCAACGAAAAAACCATTACTAACACACAAATAGTCCTGTAAAACATTCATTATAAGAATAGAATCTCCTTGAAGATTTTTTTATTGTGAACTTCACTGGAAAAGTAAATTTGTGGTTTCAGATTCTCAAGCCTTCACATTGAGATCACAAGTATAGACGGAAAACTAGCATTGTTTTTCAATATAGCTCGAGGAGAAGCATGAATTTCTCTATCAAAAGACTAGGTGTGGCAGCCTCTAAACTTAAAGAAAAAAAATCGATCGTGCATAATGCATTTTATATAGGGTCCCAAAGTAGGGTTTTGAGTTATGTTTGAATTAGGTTAATTAAACAAAATAATCTAGAAGTTTGATTTACGCAACCTCGCTCGAGGCCTTGGTGATCGCCGTGAGACATTTTGACTTCTATTGAGAATGGTTTTTCTTTCAGCAAACCTTTGAGCAATTTCAAATACAATCTTGTGTTTTATTGTCTCACTTAAGGGAGTTTTCATCTTGCTTGATCAAGTTTTTTTTAGTTAGCAAACCTTCAAAAAATTTCAAACATAAACTTAAACGAGATTTTCCAATGAGAATTATATCAACAAATTTGAAAACCATTACAAGCAAATGTCACAGAATGAAATTTACGTGTCAACACTAAAATCCTTACAATAATAATAATAACAACACTTTGAATAGAAAGAAAAGTAACATGAAAATGAAATCTCATGCATATGAATATGATGATGAAAGTGGAGTTTTTAAGTCTCAACCAATACTTTAGAATCGTTCTTAATGGATTCCTTCATGTAACTATTTGTCGTGTATGAGATAAATGGACAACATCCACTATCAAGGGTTAATCAAGTACTCAAAATTACTAGGACACTCACGTTGGGGGAAAAAAAAACAAAAGCAATAGAAGGAAAAATTGTGTGAACTCAAAGCTACACAATAATTTGCTCACCCATCGTATTCAGCTAAAAGAAAGTAAGCGCATTAAAGCTTGGGAGCTCAAAAATTGCACCTTCACCCACCCATATCGTATTCAACTAAGAGAAAGTGAGTGCATCGAGCCCACTTCCTAGCTTTTCCACACACTATAAAGCAACTTAACAATGGAGCCATTACTCCTTCTTAAAGACCTTTCAGGGCCGGGTTTCCAGGACATAACAGTGTGGACCCGAATTCCATAAATTTTGTCTCCTATCTTTTACATTCAACATTTTGCAGTTCAAATTTATTCTTGTCCTGCAGGGCAAAGCTGGATTAGAGAACCTTTTGTGAAAGTCTATACCCTAATCATGCAATGTAACTCAAAGATGCTATTTGATGATCTTGGTATTTTGTAAGGGAGAAAAACAAAACTAATAAGTAAAGTTGAAAGACAGAACAAGTTAATCTAGAATTCTTTGTGCCTGCTAAGGGTTATAAAATTATATTTCTTTGCTTTACATGCTTTACATGCTTTACAAACTTATGTCAAAAGGCACACATTAAAGATGTTAAAGTTATGCATGGTTGGATGATAAATATTTTTTTTTAAAACATATTAAACTTTATCGATCAATTATAATTTATGAAAAGAAAAAGAAAAATTATTTGTAAGAACATGGACAGGTTATTTTGTCTTTGTGTGAATGTGCTCTATGCATACAAGACATACCTTTCAAAAAAAAAAAAATGCATACAAGACATAAATTGGAGATGTCACCCTCAAATAATGTGACACTCCAACTAGTGTTCTGTACAGATAGGACACAAATAGTAAGCCATGTCCTATTAGCTAGAAAAGGAGGCAGTTTCTTTACTCCATTGATGTACGATTTTCCCAATAAAATTCAATTAATCAATAATTAATCTCTAAATAATACAGCTAAACCCTAAACCTATTATGATCCCATCTTGAAAAGAATGCAATATTGGACCCAGCCTCATCAATGCAAGTGGCAACGAGCAACAAATCATTCTTACTAGCAGGCTCCATGGTAAAAAAAAAGACAATTTCTATCATTTTGACTTACCTTTCCATCAACTTTTCCAATTTGTATGGCCCTGATCTTGGAGGAAGAATACCCTCTTACGGGTATATTCTTCCTCCTACTCACAGCTGTGTGGGTCCCACAGCCTATACAGAGAAGACACAAATAGTAAGCCATGTCCTACTAGCTAGAAAAGGAGGCGGTTTCTTTACTCCATTGATGTACGATTTTTCAAATAAAATTCAATTCATCAATAATTATTAATTAATCTCCAAATAATACAGCTAAACCCTAAACCTACTGTGATCCCATCTTGAAAAGAATGCAATACTGGACCCAGCCTCATCAATGCAAGTGGCAATGAGCAACAAATCATTCTTACTAGGAGGCTCCATGTTAAAAAAAAATACAATTTCTATCATTTTGACTTACCTTTCCATCACTTTTCCCAATTTGTATGGCCCCAACCTTGGAGGTAGTATACCCTGTTACGGGTGTATACTTTCTCCCACTCATAGCTATGTGGGTCTTAAAGTTTGTGAGTCTCACAGTTGATATAGCAAAGTAATGATAGGCAACCAAACTTTAGCTTTTCGGGTCATTGTAAAAATTTTAGGTTAAAAAAATGGAAAGAGTAATGTTCTTAGAGTTATTGTTAAGGGCAAAAACTTGTTGCATAGCTCACACATTGGTATGCATGCATGAAAAAAAAAAAAACTAAAATTGTAATTAGAAGATACGATTTTTAATTTGAATCACAATTGCAACTAATTTTTTACATGTATGTAAATGTGTGTACATTAACGTGTGTATAATAAACACTATATGACTATCTTCACTAGAACTTCTAGATAAATAGGTCCCAACCTGGCTTGTAATTATTATTAATATTATTCTTTTGCGTGTATGCAATCTCCGATTCTACAAACACCAAGATATTATAGGGAAGAATCCCATGGGAGTGACCCCAAGATGCTAGAAAGAGGTTTCAAACCCAAAATCTCATAGATATCGTGAAATTTTAAGAACTACTAAACAAATCCTTTGGGATTACTTGCTTTGTAATTCTAGCAATAGACTTTTCTAATAATCTTGTTCTTTTCACCTAAAGGGGCTATCATCGGTAAAAGAATAATGCTAATAGATAATAAGCTGGAGTCTCCAAAAGATTAAAAAGAAAAGAATGCTATTGGAGGAGTATTTAGAAGAAATGAAGAACACAGTATCTCTTCCCATAGAAAAATTGGATGTCACAGGAAAGATAGAATCCAGGTGGAGTTCGCTATCTCTCCTTTTGCTTTTAACTAAATTCCAAAATATATATGCAAAGATAAAATTATTCCGAAAAGTACATGTTTAACAGTTGATTAGTGCCCAAACAAAGTTTCATTCAAATCACCACCAAGAGGAATTTTATACACGAATCATTATATTACTTAAGTAAATGAATCATCATTTAAATTACTAAGTAAAGTCCTCTTCACTAATATCTTTTTCATTTTATGATTTAAATATATATTTATTATTGCAAGACCTAATATTCTAAATAATGTGACATTATGTGAATAAAAATCTTCAATCCCTACTCGGGGGATTCACTTTCTATTGAACTAATTGTAACTTATCACATATTCATTTTTTATTTTATCTTTTCTTCATAAAAGAACTAAAATATAGAACAAATAGAAAAACATACGCATAGTATATCACAATCGCTAGAATATAATGTGAATACTTAGTACACCTTAACTAGTGAGAAAGAAGATTTTTGTTCTACGTCATTAATACTATATTTTAAATGACGTAACATTAAAATATATACATAGTTAAATAAAATAAAATAAAACCAGTATCAATCTTACCTTCAATTTAATTAGTAAAATCTTTTATTGCAGAAAAAACTATACTTGGCGTGCGTTTGGGTTAGAATGAAAAACTAAAATTATTTTACTATTCAACTTATTTTTATTATTATTTGTAGGTCTCACTACATTTTTTAACACTATTTATAAACTCCACTGTACTATTTTAACAAACTTTTCTCTTTATTTATAATATTTTCAACAAAATAAACAGTATCCAAATAAACCCTTAAAGTATCGAATAATTACCGACAAAATTAAGAAGATCCTTGCCTAAACTCTAGACTAGAAGACCAACCATGCATGTATATCACCCAACACAACTCAACTCAACACCCACACTGCTACACACACATAAACAATTCCACACACCATCTCTCTTTTCTCTCTCACCAAGAAAAACCTTTTGTCCCAAATGGAAACAGAAACAGAAACACCACCTCCACCACCGCAACCACAAAAACACTCACTCCCAACTCGTCTAAACACATACATATCCACCACCCGACTCGGCAAACACTTCAAACTCGCCGACCGGAACACCACCTTCACCACCGAGCTCCGAGCAGGCACCACCACATTCCTCACCATGGCCTACATTCTCGCCGTGAACGCAAGCATCCTCACAGACTCAGGTGGCCCATGCACCATCTCAAACTGCCTGACCCTCTGCTCAGACCCCACAGTCCCACTTTCCAACTGCACCCCACCAACTCACCGAGTCATCAAACCCACAAACTCGTGCAAATTCCACCCAGTCGACCCAGGCTACTCGGCCTGCCTTGAACAAACACGTAAAGACCTTATCGTAGCCACCATAGTTTCCTCTCTCATAGGCTCACTCATAATGGGTGTCTTTGCAAACCTTCCTTTAGCTTTAGCTCCTGGAATGGGCACAAATGCTTATTTTGCTTACACAGTTGTGGGATTTCATGGCTCTGGTAACGTACCCTATGAAAGTGCCTTAGCAGCTATTTTCATTGAAGGCTTAATCTTTCTCTTCGTTTCAGCAATTGGGTTACGTACCCAACTCGCTAAACTCGTTCCTAAACCCGTCCGAGTGAGTTCCTCAGCTGGAATCGGTCTCTTTTTAGCTTTCATTGGGCTTCAAACAAATCAAGGTATTGGGCTTATTGGGTTTAGTCCATCAACCCTAGTCACAATCGGAGCCTGCCCGAGAAATTCTCGGGCAGCATTAGCTCCCGTTCTAACGGGAGCTAATGGAACCGTTAGTTTATTAGCGGGTGGTGACGTGTCCAATTCCGTCTCGGGCGATATTTTGTGTTTGGATGGTAAAATGTTGAGTCCCACATTTTGGCTTGGTGTTGTTGGGTTTGTGATCATAGCTTATTGTTTGGTTAAGAATATTAAAGGGGCTATGATTTATGGTATAGTTTTTGTAACAGGGGTTTCATGGTTTAGGAACACTTCTGTAACGGTGTTTCCTAGTACGGAGATAGGTGATTTGGGGTACGAGTATTTCAAGAAGGTTGTTGATGTGCATGTGATTAAAAGTACTGTTGGGGCCCTAAGTTTTAAGGGTATAGGTAAAAGTTATTTTTGGGAGGCTTTGGTCACGTTTTTATATGTGGACATTTTGGATACTACGGGTACACTCTATTCAATGGCTAGGTTTGCTGGTTTTACTGATGCTAACGGCAATTTTGAAGGTCAGTATTTTGCATTCATGTCAGATGCTGCATCAATTGTGGTGGGCTCATTGCTCGGTACATCTCCTGTGACTGCATTTATTGAGTCATCAACTGGAATTAGAGAAGGTGGGAGGACGGGGCTAACGGCCGTAACGGTAGCTGGGTATTTCTTCTTGGCATTTTTCATTACTCCGTTATTGGCGTCGATTCCACCTTGGGCCGTAGGGCCACCTTTGATCTTGGTAGGGGTGATGATGATGAGATCAGTGGTGGAGATTGAGTGGAATGACATGAATCAGGCCATTCCCGCATTTGTAACCTTGATATTGATGCCATTGACATATTCCATAGCTTATGGTTTGATAGGTGGAATTGGAACTTATATTGTTCTAAATATTTGGGATTGGGGAGGGAGCCTTTTAAGGAAATTGGGAATCAAGAAGGGATTGAGAGGGAATAATTCTCATAAGGAAGCTAATGGAAATAATAATGGTGTTTATGGAGATGGTAAAACACTTGAGGTTTAATGGTGTTTATTATGAAATCTTCTCTTTTTTTTTCCACCCATTTCATCTTTTTCACTTAACAAGACTTTTGACGCGAGTAGTATTACTTTTGAGATTCTCCATAGGCCATAGAGAGGCCCCGAGTTCGAATCCTTGGAATGTTTGCCCTCCAGCTTACTGTAGCAAAAAGATTTCATCTTTTTCACTAAATACTACAATTATGAGGTTAAGGAAAGTAAATTTGGATAAATATTTGTATGTTCATTGCATCTGATTTTAAATCTAGTAGTTTTTGTTACATTCTTTTAACCTTTACTTTAATCATGATTATGTAGTTTAGTCATCTACTAGAGGCCAAAATATAGAATAGACTTTCTATTTTCCACATTTTTCTTGATCATTTAATGTCAGAAAGACAAACCATATATCCATATTATAAAGCAAGAGGATGCCTCTTGAAATCAGCTAAGAAAAAAAAATGCAATGGGGATAAGCTCCTTAAAGGTCTAAAGGGTTATGTTTTTCCTTTATCACATGAAGTTGCCGGTAGTAGAAATAGGAAACCTTCCAAAAGGAGTTAGTGATGTGTGTAAATGTGATCCATAAAGTAAGGGAGAGCTTAGCTGGTTTTGGACCTTTTGGTAGATTCATGGGCCTATATAATGTCTCACTTTGGAGCAATGTCCAAAGAAGTATTTGGAAAATGCTCAGAACAACGAGTTGCCACTTGCCACTAGCATACTAATATACTATTAAAGGAGTGAAGACCAACTCAGTTGAATCCAACATTATGTTAAAGACAATCACACAAGATTAATGGGCTTACAGCCCAGTTTGGAGCGAGCTCATGGGATTTTTATGACTCAACTCATATATAAAAGCTAATTGGGTTGGGTTGGTTATTTTTCAACCAAATCTGACCTTTTCGTAACCCAACCCTTATTAGCTTTAAAAACCAATTCAACCCAACCTAACAAGTATGGATTAAGTTGGGTCGTCAGTTTGAGTTATTTTGTCCTGCCTAATAAAAAAAAAAATTGTTTTCAATCAATTATTAAAGTTTGTTATTCAATAAATTATTCCAATTTTCACAATTGGTAATAATATTTTAATTATATCAAAAATATTTTTTTTTTTTTTGGGTAGAAAAGGAAATGTATCAACAAAAACAGAGAACAACAACAGGCTTAGGGCAATGCCTGATAAAGAACTGTATCAAATTTAATTATCAAAACACCAAAATAAATCAAAATAAAATCTTTAAAATGTGCAAGTATTTTTTTTTTTTTTTTAACTTCATAATGTGGGTTTGATCCAGTTACTTAAGTTGAAAATTTTGCTAACCTAAATCCAATCCAACCCAAGCATCAAACAAATAAAGAATTACATAAAACCCAACCCGCCCTACCAATTCATTAAACAAAAAAAAAAACAAATATTATAGTGGACGCCAGCGAAAGAGAATGCAATTTTTGAACAATAATTTTCTTTCTTTGTCTTTTTTTATTCATATTCATATTTGTTTTTTTTTTTTTTATAAGATTCATATTTGTTTCTTAAATAAACACTAAGTATATATGGCATGATCATGCATGGCCATAGAATCATAGAATGGGTTCCATGCATGATTCCATCGTTGCGGCTCAAAAGGAAACTTTACAATAATACACCACATTATCATCGTTGTTGGTACAGCTAGAATTTATTTGTGTGGGTTCCATGATATCATGTTTTATTGATTGCGCACAATGTATTAAGATCCCTTAAATCACTTACACCCACCACATTATCTTCATAGCTCTCATTGTCTCACATATGGGAAGCTCGAAATCTAGCTCTGACCACCTTTGATGTTCATGTTACATGGCCAAATTAAGGACCATTAATTTGTTGGTGTCATTAAAGAATCACTCGATATGTAAGAGCATTAGCATTCTCTAATGCTAATGCTATATTTGAGGTGTTTTTAGCATTTCAACCCTTAAAAACTGCTGCATTAGGAAATTCTAAAGGCAAGAATTGCAAATTTTTTGCAATTCTTGCTACAGTGCAATTCTACCTTTAGAATTGCACTGTAGCACAATTCTAAACCAAATAAGTAATTTTTTATTCCATCTCTCCTTCAGTCCTCTCTCCCTCCCACTACCACTCTGTCTCTTTGTCTCCCACTCCATCTCTCCGTCTCTCTTTCTCTCATCTCACATCTCTCTTTCTCGTTCAAGGCTTGCACCGGAGATGGTGGGTTTGGATCGGCGTGGTGGTGGGTTGGGTGTGCTGGAGATGGCTCGTGGTGGTGGTGGGTTCGTGGTTTGATCTGGGCATGGTGGTGGGTTGGGATCGGTTGATGGTGGGTTTGGATCGGCGTGGATCGGCGGGCTGGATGTGCTGGAGATGGCTCCAATGGCTCCGATGGGTTTGACAAAGGTTTGAATCGGAGAGGGTGTGGGTTGCTGGAGATGGCTCTGATGGGTTTGATAGAGGTTTGAATCGAAGAGGGTGGGTTGCTGTGTTTGACTGTGGCTTGTTGTGTTGTGCTTGGTTGGCGAGGTCTGCGTCGTGCTTGGTCGGCGAGGTCTAGGTTCTGCATTTTGGTGGGCGTGGGTCACGGCGGCTCCGATGATTATTATTTTTCAATGGGTTTGCTCGGGTGGGTTTCAAATCGGTGATTGTTATTGATGGGTTTGCTCTGGTGGTTGTTGATGGGTTGAGGTGTCGTGGCTGTGGTTGTTGATAGGTTGAGGTGTCGTGGCTGCGGTTGTTGATGGTTTGTGTGTTGCTAGAGATTGAGGGAGAAGGAGAGGAAAAAAAAAATTGTTGGAAAGCGCAGGAAATGAGTTTGAAAAAAAAAAAAAAAACAATTATAAAGAAATAGTAAAGAAAGATTAAAAAATAATATTTTAATAAAAATAGAGTTTTGGGACGTAGGAGGTATTGTAAAATTGGATAGTATAATGATAAAGTGAGATTTTGGAATGGTAAAATAGAGTAGCATTAGCATTTTCCAATGCTAATGCTCTAAGGCTAGCTAAAAGAATCTTAAAAATATAAAAGAAATATAAAAGAGAGTAAGGCTACGAAAATAACATTTTTTTTTTTGTATAGCTTTTGAAGATGTAGGTTATGAATAGAGTAATACTACTTACATATAAACACTTTAGAACACTCACATCAGAGGGTATATAATTAAAAAAAAAAAGTGCCAAATTTACACATTTTTATTCAAAAACTATACACATCAAACAAACTAAAATTGTGTAAATTAATATGCATTGTTGTTATGGTTAAGAGCGTTCACATTCGGGTTTGCATAAAAATGTCCATTTTACCTTGTAGGGTTAAAGGCCCAAAAATTGTATATTAGGCCTTGGGCTTTGTCCGAGGACCGATAAATAGTAGTGAGAATGTCAAGTTCCAAGTCTCATGAATGAGATGCAAATAGAGAGAATGGGAAAGATAGTCCGACGAGGCTCACCTCCTCAGATGAGCAAAGCACAAATCAAATACATGTCCTATTATTCAAGGTGACCTTCCAGGATGTTCTACTGATAGGGACGTGTATTGTGAACGCACAAGAGGGATAAAAGCTCAGAAATATCTAAGGAAAAGCTACTGCCACCGCATTAAATGTTCTACAGCTAACTTTCTGACCGCATTTATGTGAAAAAGACCCCTGAACAGTGCTGTCTTAGCTATTCCAACTCATAGAGAGCTAGAGAGGGTGTCTGATGGAACAAACACTCAAATAGTGGCTTGGATGATCAATAAATAGAGAGCCAAGATCATTAAGAGGGAGATATATAATGTAAGAGACCCCTGGAGGGAAGGCGATTGGGAAATTAAGAAAGAAACATTGTAACAATTTAGAACCAGACTTGTAACCATACTTAAAAGCATTATATAAGAACTAATCTCCTCGGACTTTGCCGAGGACATTTTTCTTCAGTTTAAATTTGTTTATTTTCACTCTTTTGTCATCAGGCCTACCTAACTTGTTATTTGATTAACTAAAACCTAGTTTTCTAACTCATTCTCTACAAATTCATTGTTTTGGGCTTTTTGGGCCTAAGTTCATTTGCATTTTGGGTTAGAAATTCAAATCTGGTCCTTACAATTGGGGTGGGAGGCATTTCTCCCCGATGTGGGATTGAGCAAATCCGTGCGGGTGGTATCGGCTCCTCGGCCCATTCTCAAAGCGAACAATACCTGATTGGGGAAAGATTCGTTCTTCCCACAGAAAGGTCCCTCTTTGTGGATGAACGAATCTCTCCCTTAGAAGGTATTGTTTGCTTTGGGAATGAGCCGAGGAGGCCGATGCCACCCACACGGATTTGCTCATCCCACATTGGAAAGAGACTGCCTCCCACCCGCAGCTTATAAGAATAAGCTCACAAGTGGGGTGTACCATAATGTGTGTGATCACACACAATATGGTACAGTCTTCCTTAGGCCAAGTGCTTATAAGGCAAGGGTGGGAGGCGTCTCTCCCCAATGTGGGATTGAACAAATTCGTGAGAGTGACATCGGCTCCTCGGCCCATTCCCAAAGCAAACAATATCTGATTGGAGAAAGATTCGTTCCTCCTACAACCATCTAAAAGATTATTTTATCTATTATATCATTCCACTTTACAATACACCTTACATCTCAATCTCTATTATTTGACCACTTCATTTAAATGTTCTTTTTTTAATTCTTTATTTACTATTTACTTGAGAGAGAGAGTGTGTGAAGAGAGAGAAAAACTAAAAAAAAAGTGATTAAAAAAAGGTTAATAGTTGTTTATTGGAAGAAAGAGACAATAAAATATAATATATTAGTTTATTATCTAGTTATAGTAATTTGTATGTATACACATTGACTATTTATGGTTGCTAAAAAATTTTAATAATACACACCCGGGTAAAGCATAATTTGAGAGGGTGTGTTTCTAAAATGACAATTTGGGGGAGGGTTTTATTACACCCCATGCTAATACTCTAACCATGTAAAACTTAGTTTTTTATTCTTTATTTATGTATCTTGAGAATGAAGGAAGATAGTGGATAATTGTTATTGTGTAAAGCAAGATAAATAAATTAATCAAAAAAAATTATATTTTAATGAAATGTGATATAAGATAGATAATCTGATGTATAGTAATTTGAAAAATGAGTATATAAAATAGGAAAAATAGCTTTTTATATTAAAATTAACGTTTTTATTAGTAGCGACCAAATCGATGGTACATCAATAATGGTGAAGAAAGCATATCCTCAAACTTACTTTCAAAAAGGAAAAACAAAAACCAATGAATACGTTTGGAAAAGACAGAAACGAGAACTTGCATGTCATAGGCGGTCCTTTAAAAGACCATGTGCATGGCTAGCTATTATCGAACGTTCGAAAATCAGAACCTTACAGACAGGGACGGATCCACCAAGGGGCAGGGGGGGGCATGCCCCCCCCCCCCCCCCCCTTCTTTTTCAAATTAGCATCTTTTTTTTGCATGTCCATATTTTAGAGTTTATAGTTGGTCCTTCTCAAATTTTTGGATTGGTCCAAATAGCCTAAAAGAAACTAATCACTTAACCCTTTCTTTGGACCCATGGCCCCTCCATAGTCCAAATACAACATAACAAAAAATCCACAAATCACCAATATCATAATTCAATAACTCATAACCAAAAAAATCTCATAGAAAAAAAATTCCCTTACAGGGGTGACAGTAATTTATATAACTTTTTAATTGATTTATAAATTATGGAAAAGTCAATTACAATATTTAGTTTTTTTTCAAAAGATAAAATGCAAAATTCTTTTAGAGAAGCCAATATTGATGATGTAGCATTGCCAACTCTTAATATTAATATCCCAATTTTTTAAAATCCTCAAACAAAGTTTTGATAGCTTCATTAGTGTGATTTTTAGTTGCATCCAAAAGTATGGGTTTATCATATTGGTGAGTTGGTCAATGTGATAAAATCAACATATTAATTCCAATTATCCAAAATTTGGAGATCCAAAGTTCTCTTCTTTTTTTATTCTACTTCGAAAAGGTTTGAATATCATATTGTAACTTTCAACTTTTTTGGTTTATATTATTTCCTTCTTGACTTAAATATTTATGGTAATAAAGTGCAATTGTTTTGTCTACTATGATTTTTTTTTTAATAAACCATGTCACTTGAAATTTTTTTGATTCATGCTTTCGCCCCCCCTATGTTCAAATCCTGGTTTCGTCCCTGCTTACAGATTATCGGTGTGGTCATATGGCAAGAAATAGACATTAGAGATCGCTGTTGGATCAGTCCAAACCAGAGAAATGCACAGAAACAAATCTACATTGCACGACAGAAATCAGAATGGGAACTAGAATTAAGCCAAAGCCAAGAAATTAAAGATAAGAGTACTATAAGATCTAAACCCTAAATTACAGTTCACTAAATATGGAGTTCATGGTATTGGAAATTCTTCTATGTTTGGAAATTTTAAGTAATGTCATAGAAGAATTTCCAATGCCGTGAACTCCGTATTTAGTGAACTGTAATTTAGTGTTAGATCTTACATGGAAGAGAAAACCCCATTTTCCAAAGGCCAAATAACCTGAATTAATAGGTCAAATTATATTTGGTTAATTAGAGAGACTACTGTACATGATGCCACTGTGTGTGTTAGTATTATTTTGAAGGTTTGGTCTACGAATTTGTCGGCTTGTCGTGATAACAAAAAGGATAAAAGAAAAAGATATTAAGATCTAGGAGACAGATCATTTCACAAATCCAACACCAGCATTGCTGGCTTCCATGAGAGCCAGCCTATATTTGAAGTTTTGAACACTTATAATGGATTGAAACCCTTTAGAGGTATTACTTATTAGGATAATTTTATCTTATAATTCCTAAAATGCTATCCACTTATCATACACCTTATAAATTAGATTTTGCATCATCATCAATAATTTACATTAAAAAAAAAACACTAATTGATATTTTTTGACAAACAAAGGTATTTAAACTTTTTCGAGTATATAATTATTTTCTCGGGTGTATGCATTGCAATCTCCTCGTCTCACACACATCAGGTTATTACAGGGAGAAATCTCATGAGGATGGCGGTAAAATGCTAGTAATAAATTTTAAACTCAGAATCTCATTAATATCATAGCACTTATCGATACTTGATCAAAGATAGATTACGTAATAAAATCTAATTCATTTATTTTTAAATAAATGGATAACAATTAAGAATTTTTATAGTAGTATTACTTCAAAATTTCTAAAGAATCTTATTTTCTAATCTTCAACAGAGATCAAGTGGATTCATTGATTTGTTAATTATTATTTTAACAACTTCCATAACAAAGATTAAGTGGATTCATTGATTTGTTAATTATTATTTTAACAACTTCCATATAGGTAATTATTGAATACTCTCAAAGTACTATAAATGCGTATTCTTCTCTCTCACATAATTGTGAATCCTACGAGTTAAATTTATGGTAAAACCCACAATTAATTTATGTAAGAGTAGAGATTACGTATTTATGATACTCCCAAATTATTCAATAATTTTTCCTTCCATAGTGCCTTTGCAATGCTTATTAAATAGGGTCCATAGGTTAGCCACAGAAAGCTGATTTTTTGAGCGGTTTAAATTAATGTTAAAAAACTACCAACATTATTGATGGACTCAAGTTAATTAAGAATTTATGGTGGACTAGTAACGGCATTGATAATTGATAGCCAGTAAGGATCTAAACGATGGGTGGATTTCCTTTAATTTGCCAACATGTTCGGAGTTCAATCAATGCCCAAGTGGGACTATTTTTGATTGATAAATTTAGGTTATGATTTTTAATGGTGGTGGTTAATGTATGTACCATTGTCAAAGCCTCACAATAATTTTAAGGGAAATAATAACGATATGACTTATAACGATATGGAGTTTCAAAACTAAAAGATCTTGCAATTTTGTGTAAATGGAATTTGGATTTAAATCCCTCCATGTATAACGAAAAAAAAAAAATTAACTAAGGAGACAAAACGCATCAAAATTATTTTATAATTTGTTTGAGATAATAAGTTGTAGTTGGTATAATTCCAATTACAACAAATTAACTCAACAATAAGAATCTTTTTGTGTAGTTAAATTTACTGTTCTTTTATTAACTCAACAAACGAACTATTTGTCTCCTATTATTATTTTTGTAGTTCAACTAATTTGAGAGAGAGAGAGAGAGAGAGAGAGATGTTGTATCAATAATATTTTCTTAACAAATTTTAAGTGATAAGTTGTTATTGATTGTAACGGGTGAGCAAAAAAGTAATTTAAGTTATGAATTTAAATTAAAACTAAAAAAATGTTAATTAATGCCCTAAGGACATTGGTTTAGGAGTTATATTTAAAAATATTTTATTGAAAGAATGATAAAATAATAAATGTTGTTAACTGTTTTTTATATTTCTCATGAAGTGGTGTCAAAACTTTCTTATTATAATTTATTAACAATTACTTTAAGGGCATCTGTTAACATGCTCTTAAAACTAATAACAAGTTACTACTAATAATTTGTTAAACAGCTATTTAAGAAGCTAGGAATAACAGCCAGTTACCTAGAGCTTGCACTGTACCACAAATTTAGGTACAATCTAGCCATTGTGTGGACCCTATAATTTGTCC
This sequence comes from Quercus suber, assembly GCF_002906115.3. Classification (NCBI taxonomy): domain Eukaryota; kingdom Viridiplantae; phylum Streptophyta; class Magnoliopsida; order Fagales; family Fagaceae; genus Quercus; species Quercus suber. The sequence continues at coordinate 589,036 of NW_027069649.1, read as the reverse complement.
CCACATCAACTTTTTTGTTAGGGTGGACCATTTGATTGTAACATATTTGTTTTAATAAAAGTGGGCATAGGGTATAGGGTGTCTGATAAGAACTTGCACTTGCTCGTTAATGATTCTCATAATGGATTCCTACATTGTTGAATTGATATGCCCTGTCTGAATAAAGACAAAAGCCAATAAGACCATCGATCATGTGCTATATACATGTTTCTGTTTTTTTTCCAATATATACAAAACAAAGTCGAATCATCCCTCAAAACAAAAACAAAAAAAGTTGAACCAGGTCCAGGTGAGCAGTTGGATGGTGGACCCCTGGCCTTCGGCTACTCCACACCGACTGTCACTATTATTAGGAGGTTTATTTACACTTTTACAGTTTTACACACCTAATGTTCATGATCTTTGAAACAAGAATATTAGGTGCATTTTTTTGTCTTTCATTCTTCGGTTGTGCCTTGATCTAATGCGAAACTCCAACCTGTCTCTGTTCCAAACATTACAAAATATTATAAATCTGCAGTTTCTTTTTTTTTTTTTGTTTAAATCCTTAAAATATTTCATCAAAATTTTCATTAAAAAAAAAATGTAGTTCAAAACAAATTCAGATTGAAATTAAAGTAGTGCACCTGATACAAATAGTTTTTAATGAGCGAGATTGAAAGTTGAAAAAAATAATTTTTAATATCAATCATTAAATTAAAAAAAATTTGAAAAAAAGGGTAAAAATATTTTTTGATTTGGGCAAGATAATCATAGTGGGCAATGGGTATTACACCGATCCAAATCCAAACTAATTCACCCCCTAATAGGCTAATACATTGATTGGACAGTTAAGTTAGGAACTTGATTTCAAATTGTTTATAGTTAAACCAACTATTCTCCTTAAAGAGTAACTCAGAAAATGGAAAAATATTCCTTAAAGGGTAATCTATAGCGGTGACTAAGAGGCTGTTTGGATTGGGTGTTTTCATGACTCAATTCTCAGTTTTCACAACTCAATTCTCAAAAATGGTGGGACCTATAGCAAAATACTCGTTTGCCTGCACCAATACTCTATTTTCATAACTCTGTTTCCAATACTCAATTCTCTACTTTTTGAGTTATGATTTATGGAAACTGAAAACAACTTTTGGCTGTTTTCAGTTTTCAGTTTTCAATGGCAAACTTGTAAATAACATCACATAGCCAGGCCCACAGTCAGATTTTTGCTCCCTCTTTATCTTCTTTTCTTTTTTTTTTTCTTTTCTTTTTGTCTTTCACAGGTCTGGGTGTCTGCTCCTCTTCTTCTCCTTCTTCTTCTTCCCTTTTTTTTCTTCTTTTCTTTTCACTTTTTGGGCCTGGTTCTTTTTCTTTTTTTTTTCTTCTTTTCTTCTCTTTTCACTTTCTGGGTTTGGTCCTTTTTTCTTCTTCTTTCACAATTTTCGTTGGCTGGGTTTTTTTTTTTTTTTTTGTTCTTTCACTGGGTTCTTCCTTCTTTCTTTTTTTTCTTTTTTTTTTTCACCTGGGTTCACCGTCCCTGCTCTTCCTTCTTCTTTTTTTTTTTTTTTTTTTTTCACCTGGGTTCACCGTCCCTGTTCTTCCTTTTTTTTTTTTTTTTTTCACCTGTGTTCATCGTCCCTGTTCTTCCTTCTTCTTTCTTTTTTTCTTTTTTTTTTCCACCTGGGTTCACGTCCCTGGGTTTCTTCCTCTTTTTTTTTTTCCACCTGGGTTCACCGTCCCTGGGTTCTTCCTCTTTTTTATTTTTTTTCACTGGGAAACTCACAGAACCCAGTTAAAAAAAAAAAAAAAAAAAAGGAAAAAAAAGCTGCAGTGGGTGACAGAGCTGTCCCACAAAATAGTGTGAAAAATGTTGAGTGATTGCATTTCAGTGATGTGCCGAACGGGTTTGAGTGATGAGTAATGGGTGATGAGCGATGAGTATTGAGTGATAAGTGATGAGTGATGAGTGACGAAAATTGAGTGACAAAAAAAGCTGGCCAAACAGCCTCTAATATGTACTGCTATGGTATTCATATCTGGATTACTCGTCCATAATAAAAACTTTGACAAGCAGTCATCTTTATCTCTATTTTAGTATTTTTTTTTTCTATAGAAGTTTCTGTCTTATCCACCTGATTAAAGACAAGAAGGTAGGTGCGAATATATAAAATTTTAGTTAAAATAAAGTTAAATTTGACTTGATTGGAAAGGTGAAGTTAAAGGGAAGTCGGTAACATAAGTTTGGTTGTCCAAAACTCCAAATCATAAATTTTGTACAGCCAATGAGATGTTTAACATTCAACAAAAGAACTTAAAATAATTGGATTTGACTTCTTTCAAGTCCAATGAAACATTTGCTTGATGCAGAAACACGACCATAATTAATCAAGGGTAAATCTCACAATTAATTCAATGTTTAATGCACTAAACACAAACCTCATCGTTAAGACAAAATAGTTTTTGGTCCAAAACTTAATCAAAATTCAATCACAAATTCCTAATTGGAATTTGTTTTGGTAGACTCCGATTTCAAGTCGGATTTCAAGTCCCTTATTTTAAGAACAAAAAACTTTACTAGTTCGAGTAATGGGATCCAACTATTACCATGATGTTACACCATTGATATTACACCATTATGGTCTCCAAGACTCCAACTCCTTTTTGTCGAGTTTAACCCAAAAAAGAACAATAAAAACCCAAAAGTACTTCGCCTTTAATGCCTTTATCTTCTTCTTTTTTTAATTGCTACAGGTTTTAACTAAAATTAATTAAACAGCAGAACGATTTTTTTTTTTCCCGGGCAAAAACAGAATACACAGAACCCGATTTTTTTTTTTTTTTTTTGGGGTTTCATTTTTTATTATTTTAGAATTTTAAAATTAATAATACACAGTAAAATTACAAACAGAAAGTCCGAGAATTCTGAAACCCAGAGAAATCAACATTACCGCCAACTCAGCCTCAGTTACCTGAAACCGACGCTTCCGGTTGTTGATATACTAAATCATCAAGCTGAGGCCTTAATTTATCGTTCCAAATATCAAAGCTAGTTCCGGTCTCTCTTTCTCGTTTCTGTATCTGAACAATTACCAGACTCTCCGTTAACCGGTAAACCTCAACAAACACAATAAAATTACCATTCTGCGCTTCTAACCTTGCCTTCCAATCTTTCTTCGTCAGAGTCATATTCTCGGACTCTGCAATTTCGCCGATTCGGTCTATTATTTTTTCGGGTGTCTCCTCCGACATGAACCGCTCGCCCGATATCTCGGGGTCGCCGAACAAACCCGATAAGTCAAACCCGGACGAAAACGATATCAAATCAAACGCGTTCAACGACTTGCCGTTCGAGTCCTCGTCGTCCTTGAAGCTAAAAACGTCGTCGTTTACCAACTTAATTNATTTGACTTGATTGGAAAGGTGAAGTTTAAGGGAAGTCGGTAACATAAGTTTGGTTGTCCAAAACTCCAAATCATAAATTTTGTACAGCCAATGAGATGTTTAACATTCAACAAAAGAACTTAAAATAATTGGATTTGACTTCTTTCAAGTCCAATGAAACATTTGCTTGATGCAGAAACACGACCATAATTAATCAAGGGTAAATCTCACAATTAATTCAATGTTTTAATGCACTAAACACAAACCTCATCGTTAAGACAAAATAGTTTTTGGTCCAAAACTTAATCAAAATTCAATCACAAATTCCTAATTGGAATTTGTTTTTGGTAGACTCCGATTTCAAGTCGGATTTCAAGTCCCTTATTTTAAGAACAAAAAACTTTACTAGTTCGAGTAATGGGATCCAACTATTACCATGATGTTACACCATTGATATTACACCATTATGGTCTCCAAGACTCCAACTCCTTTTTGTCGAGTTTAACCCAAAAAAGAACAATAAAAACCCAAAAGTACTTCGCCTTTAATGCCTTTATCTTCTTCTTTTTTTAATTGCTACAGGTTTTAACTAAAATTAATTGAAACAGCAGAACGATTTTTTTTTTCCCCGGGCAAAAACAGAATACACAGAACCCGATTTTTTTTTTTTTTTTTTGGGGTTTCATTTTTGATTATTTTAGAATTTTAAAATGAATAATACACAGTAAAATTACAAACAGAAAGTCCGAGAATTCTGAAACCCAGAGAAATCAACATTACCGCCAACTCAGCCTCAGTTACCTGAAACCGACGCTTCCGGTTGTTGATATACTAAATCATCAAGCTGAGGCCTTAATTTATCGTTCCAAATATCAAAGCTAGTTCCGGTCTCTCTTTCTCGTTTCTGTATCTGAACAATTACCAGACTCTCCGTTAACCGGTAAACCTCAACAAACACAATAAAATTACCATTCTGCGCTTCTAACCTTGCCTTCCAATCTTTCTTCGTCAGAGTCATATTCTCGGACTCTGCAATTTCGCCGATTCGGTCTATTTTTTTCGGGTGTCTCCTCCGACATGAACCGCTCGCCCGATATCTCGGGGTCGCCGAACAAACCCGATAAGTCAAACCCGGACGAAAACGATATCAAATCAAACGCGTTCAACGACTTGCCGTTCGAGTCCTCGTCGTCCTTGAAGCTAAAAACGTCGTCGTTTACCAACTTAATTTCTTTGTAGCCTTTGCTAAACCACGGGTCCCGGACGATCTCGTCGACGGTGATTCGCGTTTCGGGATTCGTGTCCAGCAATCGCGAGATGAACCGGCGGAGATCCGGCGTCGTCCATTTCGGGCACCGAAATTCGCCGTTGTAAATTTTTCGATACATGACCATGAGATTCGGATCGTTGAAAGGTAAGTAACCGGCGTTCAACACGAACAAAATCACACCGCAGGACCAGACGTCGACTTTGGCTCCGTCGTAGCCTTTCTTCGCCAGAATCTCCGGCGCCACGTAAGCAGGCGTACCGCAAAGCGTGTGGAGCAAACCGTCGGGTCGGATCTGGTCCTTTACGGCGGAGAGTCCGAAATCGGAGACCTTCAAATCCCAATTTTCGTCGAGGAGGAGATTTTCGGGCTTGAGATCGCGGTGGAACACGCCTCTGGAGTGGCAGTAACCGACGGCGGAGATCAGCTGCTGGAAATACCGGCGGCTGAGATCTTCGCTGAAGCGGCCCCGCGCAATCTTGGCGAAGAGCTCGCCGCCTTTGGCGAACTCCATGACGAAGTAGATCTTGGTCTTGGTGGCGAGAACCTCGAAGAGCTTCACGATGTGCGGGTGGTGCAGCCGGCGCATGATAGAGATCTCGCGCTTAACGTGCGCCGTGAAACCGCCCTTGAGGACCTTCTGCTTGCTCACGGCCTTGATCGCCACGCTCTGCCCCGTGCGCACGTTCCGCGCGTGGTACACCTTCGCGAACGCGCCGTAGCCTAGCAACTTCCCAACCTCGTATTTCCCGAACAAGTTCATCGTCTCCGAAGTCGTAGAAGCCGACGAAGACGACGCCGCTTCGCTGGTCGAAGCGGCGTCGTTTTCGTTCTCGTTCTCTCTCTCCGGCATCGTTCTATTGCTCTTCGCATCGAATAGCAGAGCAAAACAGCAGACGCATCAGCTCCAATTTAAAATTCAATTCACTTATCCACACACCAAAAAGAAAAAACAATTTGGTTTTGCTTCTTCTAGTATTTTGTGTTTTTGTTTTTGAAAAATCCTATCTAGGATTGGATTTTGAGAGGCACACGAAAAAAGTGCGGGGTATTTATTTGAAAGAGGAAACGGGTGATTTTGCTTTTTCTAAAAGCGATGTGAAAACTATTGCAAAAAATAAATAAATAAATAAAAGCAAAGTGAATACGATGGATCACGGGTTTACAAAAACAGGTTGTCCCGTAACGTGAGCTATTTAAACTTTTGAAGCGAGGGTAATTGGGTTGGGTTCTTGTTGCTTTGAAACAAAATTTCGGATTTTTAGGTCTTCAATTTTTTAGGCTTGTTTCAAAATGATCCCTTATATTTTTAAAATATTAGTGTTTCTTTAATATTTATACTTTCAAAGTTGTTTAGAATATTTTTATCACCATCGAATCAATTGAAGAATATGTCTTTTTTACAAAATAAAAATAAAAATAAAAATTGAAGAATATGTCAAACGTGTTATATTCAATTTTTTTTTTTTTTTAAAAGGGGTGTTATATTCAATTAAGTGTCAAATGGAACTCTTGCCACATATTAAATTTCAAGTCATGAAAATAGACTTTACTTTATATTTTTTTAACTAGATTTTATATTATTATAAACTATTTTACTAATTTTTTTACAAATTGTTAGTTTGGCCAATTCTTACTAATTGTTCATAGGTTGGGTTAGACTAGGATTGGGCACAACTTACATCTGACCCGACTTGATCGAATGGAGCAACCATCAACCCATTACCAACTAAAAGGATGATTGGATTGAGCGGGTCGAAGTGTCAACGGATGTCTAGTAGATTGGTCGAGGTAGAAGATCTAGAAAACAACGAGAATCTAGCGAGAAAAATGTGAAAAATGACCGAAATTCGGTGAGATCTCGCTATATTCTCAGCCATTTTCAATAGGATCTCACCAAATCTAGCTTAGATCTTCTTGAAAATATCTCAAATCTTGTCGGATCTACCACAACTCGTCGGAAAAACATATGGATCAGTTGATTCGGGTTAATCGGATTTGAGAGGAGGAGAATCAACATCCGACCCGCCAATCTCATTTTTTGGAGAAAGAAACCCGTTGCCTACCGCCGAAAAAGTCGGTTCAATTAGCAGTGAGTCGGGTTCGGTCATCAGCGGTGGGTGGGTCAAGTTCGGTGAGTATGTGGACAGCCTTAACTGGACTTTCTAGTAATATCAATTTTTCGTTTTCCATTAACAATTTATCACATTAGCATATTGCAATTTCTCTTGTAAATAAATAAATAAATAAAACTTGTATCTGATTCTCTAGCATTTTCCCTTTTCAACAATAGAGAAAGTTAATGGAAACAATAAAATTTTTTAATATTTTTACAATTTTGTTTTGAATATATATATTTTTGATAAGATGTTTTGAATCTTTTAATTTGTGCTAGGTTTTTTTTAGAAACAAACACACACGCACATAAGAGAGAGGGAAAGGGAAAGGGGTTTTAACACAAAAGCACACCACAACTCCACTTAAAAGCTGTGATAATTTGTACTAGGTTCACATGTGATCTTATTTTAGTTTGTTTTAACTTAAGCTAAATTAACACCTTAATTTGTTATGACCACAGAAAATTTATGATAATAGTAAACTCTTAGAAGTGGGGTGGAGGATTTTTTTTTTTTTTTGAGTAAAGGTGGAGGATTTGATTGATGGAGTATCTATTGATATGGTAATATGATATTGGGAATTTAGTATATTACGTCATCCTTTTCTATTTATCAAATTATGATGAGGTCCCTCTAGAGTCTAGAAACATTTTAAAGAAAGGATAGGGATTAGAATGTCACAAATGTCAACGATTGAGGTTGAATATCCAATTTTATCTTTTTTTTTTCTCCGAGACCTACTAAATTAAGCTAAATAAAGCGTCTTTGAGTGCCGGTGCAGCAAAGAGATGGGTCAGATCCACGTGTCCTTGTTTTTATATTTTGCATTGCGGGACAATTACGGTTGGGTTTTGGGACCTTGAGTGAGGATCTTTTGACACAGTAGTACGGAATCATGTGGGAAGGGAAGGGAAGTGCCATTATTTTATGTGGTTATATTTAGTATTTACTCACGCGAATTTTGGCTTACTTTTGTCTGTTCTTGACACGTGAATCACGTTTGACCTCATAATAAAAAAGGGATTCTAACATGTGTTCCATGTGTAATTTTGTAGAGAAAGTTTCGGTAAACAATAAATTTGGCAAAAGTTTCTTCCAAAAAAAAAAAATTTAACATTTGCGGATGATGCATATGGTTAATAATAGGTGAAAAAAAGTAACATAAATAGTGGGTTCTAGTAGGAAAAGAAAACAATGGAAGGATCTTAATTGGACTTAAATGGGAATGGCACGAAAAGTCTTTTTTTACTTTGAAAATTTGTCAACTCAATAAGATCGTGAAAACTGACTAACTAAACTAGAGCCAAAAAAAATTGATGAATGTAGCATTACTCAATTGTGTATAGTTAAATTTTGAAAAATTTAATTCTCAAAAAAAAAAAAAATGAAAAATTTAGCTATATTTACTTTGTATAGAGTTTTTGTCACAATTATGACGTAACAAATTGTAAATAGCAGATTGTTACGAGTTGTTATTAGTAGACAAAAAAGTAATTTCAATGATAAGTTCAAATTAAAACTATGTAATAACTTATCACATATGATTTGTTATGGAAATGTCATCTTATATAATATCAATATAATATTGATGAATAGTTATATACAGGGTTGAATTCAAAGGAATTCATTCAATAAGGTGATTAGGTGGTACAGCTATATATAGCATCAGGTTTTAACTTTTATATATTTTGATGTTGAAGTATTTTAATCTTTCTTAAAGAATATTTTTAAAGAATGTATTATTATCTATACTACTATTTAAGGGGCTTTTCCTATTTGGACCAGATTTTTTTTTTTTATTCAAAATACTCCTATTTTCCTAAGTTTAAGTAAAGACAGAACTAAATGACAACAAAGTAAAAATATATCTTTAACTCCTACTAAAACATTGCCTACAAAAAATGATTACCCTCTCACTAACCCACTTATTCACAAACAAACTTCACATTTAAACTCTTCTAAAAATAAAAAATAAAAAATTCACGTTTAAATTTTTCTCTTTCTTTATTTTTTTAATTGGCCAAATTTTTTTTTTAAAACCCACGTTAAAAATTTTTATTTTATTTTATTTTAGAAACCCACGTTAAAAAGTTAATATTTTTTGAGTAAAATTTAATACTTTGCATCAATTATAATTTGAAATTACTACATTTTTTAATTGCAAAAAAATTTAGATGTGCGATGAGTATTATGCGCTTGTACCAAATATTAAAATTATAATTAATGCAAATTATTAAATTTTACCTAAAAAATAGAAGAGTCTCTGAGCATGCACATAAGTGTGTGCTTAGAGGCTAATATTGATGATTGTCATGTCCCTCATACTTTTGAAGAGATGGTTAACTTTATAGGCAAGTGTATATTCATTACATGCAATGCCGGAGTTGGGAATTTCCGTTTGAGGTGACAAATTATGGTATCATAAATCGCTCCAAATAAATTCAAAATATGTACACACAAAATTAGAGATATATATATATATATATAAAAGATTAACAACAACTTATCATCTTTTTAAACTTTAAAGAGTACACAAAAAATTGGCTTGCCTATTTTTTTTTATACTTTAAACAAGTAAATAGTATAAAAAAAAATACTAATAATTAATGATTCTCTTTTAAGGAAAAAAATTCAATGAATTTTTAAGGCCAGGTTTTTAACAATAAGACATTCTTCTAATTATTCGTTTTAAAAAAAAAAAATTTCATATTTTGCCACGTAAAAAAAAAATTATTCCCTTTAATTTGAAGAAAAGAGGGCACTACCTTTTCAATAAAACAAAAGGCTTACTAGAAAGTATCAATTGACTTTTCAATGTGGGCAATATTTTAGACTTATTCAAAATCAAAATAGTAAAGAAACAAAATAGAATACGGAAGTAATTATAAAAATAAGAAAAGAAACTTCTAGTCTTCTACATCCATTCCTTTTCCGAATAACAAGTTTTAAATAGTACCCTACATTTTTGTTAAATGAATTTAATTTGAATGGCCGGTAAGTCGATGGCCGACTCTTTTTTTTTTTTTTTGGGGTAATTACTTATATAGTTATATATAAAAAGTAAGAGGTCAACCCCAAGACTACTTCAAAGATAAAAGGGTAAATTCTTTTCAACAATTTCATCTAGATACCTTTGTCTCATCCACGCAGCCAAGTGGTGGTCTTATAAACAGAAAGTCCCCCAAAAATACTTACCATGCAAGGAACTAAGTTAGACCAAAAGTGGTCTTTTATTAAATGATACTATGTTAGTAGTATTAAAATTTAATAAATGTTGAAACATATCAGTAAAAAATAACTAACCTACTAACAAATAAAAAACATATATTAGTGAATAATTATTTTTACACACTTGTTTCTTATTTATTAAATTTTGATACGAATGAAGTTGTATTATTTAATATAAAATATTTTTTCGTCTTTTTCACCCCATCAATCATACCCTCCATATCCTCCTTTATAAGTTGAATAATTCTTGTCTAAATGATGTAAATGAGATACAAAAAACCCAATAGTCTAAGCCATAGCGCGGGAAAAACAATAGTCATTTGACTAAGGCTCAACGCGTGTAACTTTGCGGCGAACTGATGTGTTATTTCAATGGATTAACCCCTTTTTCATATGTAAAACGATCCTTATTATTGTTTTCTTTTTTCCTTCAAATTCAAATGGGTTAATAATAATAACTAAATAGACCGGGTCCAAAATTTTCAGGTGTACTTTCAAATTTCAGTGATATAGCGAAGACCAAGATTATATAAACTATAAAGTTATGAACACAACAATCCTTGGTTGCCATGGTTGAAAATGACTTTACAGCTTTCCAGTATTCATGGCTAGCAAAAACCAGCATCCCAATATCCCATTTCAATTCAATGGCAACTCCGTATAATATTAGGTGAGATTGGATGTTTACCAAATTCCTACAAGCTATTTTATTACTCGATAATCATTGAGTAAGGTAAAAACAACATTTCTGACCCTACCTGGTTTGGATGATAAAGAAGTGAGACATAAATAGCTTAATTGCTAGCATGTTCGACCATGGAAAATTTCATAGCCACGTGAAACAGGTACAAATACAAGTGGACCTGGCCAATTAATTATTTGGTTGAACCTTATCTATTTTATCGTCCCGAAATGATAGCTCATTGTATAGCCAAAGATATAGGTATGGCTACAGTTTTTTTGGCTTAAATGGAACTGAGTTGTTTATCCTCAGCTCCAACCTGATCTTATTAAATGAATGATACTGAGCATATTAATGTGTTTATAAACATGTTTGTGAATATGAGATTTGAATTAAGTATATGTTTAAATGTACATGTAAAAATTATACTTATATTTATTTATTTGAAATTGAATGGTAATAGTTTTTAAATAAATTAATAAGACATCAAATTATTATTTATAATTCATTGACAATATATATAGTTCATTTTACAATAAAAACTATATAAACATATACTTTAAGGTATATAGTCATATGTGGGGGGTAAAGACTGAGAGCCACTTAACGGGCCTGGAGTACCGGGTTAAGAGGTATCATACTTCCGAAGAGATATAGTTGGGTAGGAACGGCCCATTTGAAGGCAAGAAGCCCAGAAGTAGAGGGGGAATACCGTCCGAAGAGACCACCACATGTCTGAAGACGTCTCACTCATCGGCCACAAATAGTCTTGATCAAACAAACGTGAGGAAGATCTACACAATCTTCCCAGCGATCCCAATGATAATGATAAGTTCTAGGTAGATCTGGGGATGATCAGAACAATAAGATACCTAAAGGAAAAGCTGCCACCACCGTATTTAATGCGCTGCAACAGCTTTTCTGGCCGCATTTATGTGGAGAAGACCCCTGAACAGTGCAACCTCAGCTACCGCCACTCACCAAGAACTAAAGTAGACACCTGACGTGACGTGCACTTGAGTGGATACGTAAATGAAGAACAGGTGGACGGTGGAGATGATGAGAGAGGATGCTATATAAAGAAGAAGGGTCCCTAACAAGATAAAAGAGAGAGAAAAAGGGAGAGAAGAGCTTGATTGTAGCTCTGAATGTTGTAATCACTGTTCACTCAATAAAACACCTCTTCGGACATTCATTCATGGAGTTGTTTGAGCATTATTTCATGTTATCCTCACTGCAAGTAATCTAGCCCACCACCGTCTACTTCATAACTAGCCCAGCTCTTTTGCCCACTCTCTACAAGTTCATTGTTCTGGGTTCGTTGGGCCTTTAACCTATATCATTTGGGTCTGGGCTACAAAAACCGACCCTACATCATATATATCTCATATTTCATTTTTTTTTTTGGCTTAAGCATCTCTATATACTTATATCATTGTGAAGAAGTCTTTGTGACATAAATTTTTTTCAAAACTTCTTTTAATTGTTAATAATATTCTTAAAGTTGTTAAAATTAAAGATTGCGTCTATAACATTGGTCTTTTTATAGCTATATAATAATATAATTGAATCCAAAAATCAACAAATGATTAATGGTGAGTTTGGTTCAGCTTTTTGATATTGTGTTTTTTGAAAAAGTAGAGGTTTTAAAAAGTGCGTTATGAAACAAGGTTTTTTGAAAAAAAAACTAAAAAGTGTTTGGTAAAAGCTACTAAAAAGTGTTTTTTTTTTTTTAAAAAAAAAAACTGAGTGTTTAGTTAGCACTTATAAAAGTAGCGGTTTGAATGATAAATTACCAAAAATGACAATATATATATAAAAAAGTTTATTTCATACTTAAATCAACTGCTTAAATCAATTTTTCTTCATTCATTTATAAAAATTACATTCATAATATTTTTATAACATTTTCATAACAAAATCATTTGTGATAAATTGATACTGATTTTAATTTGAACGTACTACTAAAATTATTTTTTTCTCTTTCTAAAAAATTTATTTTTTTCTCACCAATATTAGTTAATAATAACCTACCACTTAAGATTCATTATAAAATTATTGTGAAAATATTGTGATAGCATTTCTCAATTTTAATTTCTTATTCTTTATTTTATTTTTCCCTTATTTCTTTATTTATTTTTCATCCATATGTCCTTCTTTTTTCCTTTTTTTTCCCTTTTTTTTTTCTCCTCCACACACATTCCCTTACTCTTTTTTTTTTTTTTTCCTTCTTTCCTCTTTTTTCCCTATCATTTCCTCCAAACTCCAAAACATTCCACAGAGCTCTCTTTCTTTCTCTTTATGCCCCAAATCTAAGAGACTGATTATGAAGATAATTATAAGTAAAGAGAAAGTGATGTATTGATAGCTAGTTAATATATTAAATTATCTTGAAGATTATGAAGAAAAATATAAGGAATTTTTGCACAGAACGAAGTTGAATCTGGCCTAGTTTTTTTTTTTTTTTTTGGGGGGGGGGGGGGNGTGAAAATATTGTGATAGCATTTCTCAATTTTAATTTCTTATTCTTTATTTTATTTTTCCCTTATTTCTTTATTTATTTTTCATCCATATGTCCTTCTTTTTTCCTTTTTTTTCCCTTTTTTTTTTCTCCTCCACACACATTCCCTTTCTCTTTTTTTTTTTTTTTCCTTCTTTCCTCTTTTTTCCCTATCATTTCCTCCAAACTCCAAAACATTCCACAGAGCTCTCTTTCTTTCTCTTTCCTTTTTTATTTTCCATCTTCCTTTCTATCTTTTTCTCTTGCCACTTTGCCTGGAAGTTTCTTTCCCTCTATCCCATCAAAACACACAAACTTAAAGGTCACACACAACCACACCATTTTATTCTCATCAAACAAAGATAGAGAGAAGAGAAATCGCCAAGGGAGGAAAATCGCCTCCGTCATCTGCTGATCTGCTTTGCCTTCACTGCCGCCTGTCTTCCTCCCCACCGCTGCTTGATCTCTTCCCCACTGCCAACGACATGCGTTAGAAATGGGTTAGATAGGTTTTTTTTTTTTTTTTGGTTCTAATTTCATTACTGGGTTCCTTTGTAAAACTGTGTTATAAACAAAGGGATAAAATTGGGTTTTTAAGAAAACTAGTGGGCAATTTGGGAAATTTGCGCAACTTCCAACGGTAACATGAAATGTGCTTCAGCGCTTTTTTGCAATGAAGCTCCTTGCTGCCCTCACGATTTGGGCTTTCTCAGCGTTTTGGAACAATGGACTTTCTATTAAAATGCATTTCCAAAATTACACCAAACGCATGGTTTGGATTTTCGGTAGCAAAAAGCGCTTTTTGGGCTCCTAAAAGTCAAAACAAACTGTTAGGACATATGTGGCTCACATGTTAAAAACATATGTCATGCTTTTATGTAATTGGCTAATCCTTTGACAAAACGCACTTTACTTGTATTTGGGTAGATCTAGGATGTATTGAAATACTTGTTGAAACCATGTTTCAAGATCAAGTGCTGAAACCTTCAAGTTTGTCCAAGATTCAAGCTGAAAAGTGCCTGTCATTAAATCTCGATAGCTAGCTTGACAGCTAGCATCTATCGAGACCTATAGAGCTGTTCAGCCCCGAGGCTCGACAGCAGCTCGACAGATAGGGTATCTATCGAGGTTTATGAAAAACAGAATTTCAGTTCTGTTTTGACTCTAATCCGTGTTTATGTGTTTGAGCCTTCTTTTCTCCTAACCCTAGACATATAAAAGGATTGTTTAAAGGGCCGTCAAAGAATAGACAAATTGCATGAGCATTGAGCAAAGTCTGTTTAGGCAATTTGTGACCAGAGACAATGTGTAGTTCATCTCTTCTGAAAAAGTTGCTATGTATGTGCATCTTTGGATTTGTGACCAAGTATCTTCTTGATCTTCATCGTGGATGAACTGAAGAACTTTGCAGCCAACAACTCTTTCTAGTTGGTGATTAAAGTCGCGTACTAGGATTCGCGCATTGGTTAGTCACGTACTTGGGAGCCGTGCATCAAAAGGAGAAATTGTCACTACAGAACAAGTCCAATTGGATATTGGGATAAGGGTTTAACTGTAGGTTGGTAAGGTATTTGAGATTCATTTACTTGTAACCGCTTGTTGTGATAATAGTAGAATTTCGGGAGCGATGACCTGAAAATCACCGGTGGGGTTTTTGCCGTCAGGTTTTTCCCATTTGTAAACAAATCATCGTGTTATTTATTTTCCGTTACATACTTAGTTTAATTGGTGATTTGTTTGTGCTACTACGTGCTTTGCATGTTAATTGGATTAATTAATTCAACTTGGCTAATTAATTAATTTAATCACAATGGGTCAATACGTTTTTGGCCTATCATAAACGCATACTAAATTAGTCTACTTTAATTTTTTGCCAAGTGTCCTATATTAGATTTCAAATCTCCTCAAATTTTTGTGCGAGTTGTTCATCTAGTTTAAAATTAATTCATACCAATTTAAAACCATTTTAAACTCGTTTAAAACTTCTTTCAAACCATTTTAAACTACGTCAGGTCCATTTAAAACTAGTCAAAACTCAAAATTCTCAAGTATAAACTTCAATTATAAAAGTTAGTGATTTAAAAAAAAATATATATATATATATATAATGACTGAATTTTCTATCACTTATTAAAAATTAATACAATTCATTGTATCATAGTATATTAATTAGTAACCAAAAAAAAAAAAATTGTTTCATTAAAAAGTAAAAACTAGTACATAAATAAGATTTTAGCATATGATATGTTACAAAATGCATTTCATGAAATTTTACAATTTTTTTCAAAAGTTGATAAAAATTAAACATGAAAATTAATGTTTAGGTACAATTTCTTTAGGTATTATGCTTTGTGTTCTCTAATTGAATTCAATTATATATTTGCATTGGCTAATAAATGAGATGGTTTAATATACTTATCCTTGGGAAAGATAATACCTTAGGGGGGGGGAGGGGGTCATATTTAATATCAAGCTGCGATTTATAAACTCCATAAGTAATATGATGATGTACTATGATTGCTTTTTTTTATTTCTTTTTAATGATTAAATTGTTAGATTTCCTTGTGAAGAAAAAAGAGCATTGCGTGGAACTAAGAACTGAATTATTCAACTACACCAGCTCCACCATCATTGATCTTTTTTTTTTTTTTTTTTTTGGTGATCTCCTAATTAATTAAGTTTGAGGTCACCTCTCTTTGAAATGATTAGACTTTTCATCAATCACAGTCTAACAGTAAGAGGTTTGTGAACTATTTAAACTTGCACAAATTTTAGGAATTTGGAGATTGCTATAGAATTAAATGCAATGATCAATTCAATTGACCATCTCATTATTATGGGATAAAAAATAAAGATGCAGCTTTTGTTTTCAAATTCATCCCCAAAAATATTTTAGAAAAAAAATGCAAGTTCAAATTTTGTTGAGTTCAAAACAATGTTAAGCAAGAGTTGTCTTCAAAGTTCATACCCCTTACTTAAACCCTAAGGAAAAGGTAACAAAAAGAAATTGTCTTTAACACTCCATTTATTTCTATACTAATATTTTCTAAAAAAATGAATTATTTTTCAAAAACATTTTTTAGAAAACTATCTCATTTTATTATATTTTTATATTTGGTAGCAATCTTAAAATGAGTTAGAAAATTATCTTTTGATTTATCTTATTTAGTTTGGCATGAGATAGAATTGTTTTAAGAAAATTTTAATAAAAAACAGCTTTATCTCATGTTAGGCTAAATAAGAGAAGTCAGTGAATAGTTTTGTTTTAATTTATTATTATTATTATTATTATTATTAAAATAGGAAAAATTATTTTCACATAAGTTTCATGTTTAAGATTTTAAATTTATGGGACACGTCTTCTTCTTTTCCTGACTTAGGATGTGTTTGATTGAGGTGAAAATAGGGAGGATGGAAAATAAGGAGAGAAAAATAGGGTGAAAAATGTTGTTTTCTACTGTTTGGTTGAAGAAAGAAAATAAGAGAGACAGAAAATAGGGGAAAAAGTTTTCCCTCCTGGACCCACTTTTTTTATCCTCCCAAATTGGGAGGAAAATGAGGAGGGAAAAGTGATGAGAAATGCATTTTACCAAATACCCCAACTTTATTACACTCACCTACCCCTCTCACTTTCCCACTATTATATAATAAGGACATAATAGTGAATTTATATAAACTACATTTTCCATCCTCCCAATTTTCTCTCCAACCAAACAAAAAAGTTTTCCACCCCTCCAACCAAACACACATGAGGAAAAACCAAATCTTTTTTATCCTTCAATTTTTCTATCTTCTCACTAATCTTCCATCCTCTCATTTTTTCATTTCTCCAACCAAACGGACCTTTATTCTAATAAGATTGTTAAAAGAAAGTAAAGTAAAAGTCTAAAACGTGATTTTCAAGATAGCTGTATTTGACTCTGATTACAATTCACAAACTTGGTCCACTCAATTGCTTGTATTTATTCATATATCAAGGAGGACCTTGTGGTGGACGGTTTTTCATTTCCTTAGTCATTACCTACCAATGAGGCAATGATGCAGATAAGGCTAGAGAGTATCTTTGAAGCCAATTATTGGTGGTGCATTATGCATTACGTTCTATTATTGATTTGATACTGAATTTTACAATAACTATTTGTTATTGCCTAAAATTTATATAAAGCCACGTTGCAGATAAATTATTAAATATATGGGGAATAGAAACTTACAAAGTTCATGCTCGTGAGTCGCAAAGATACTGACTATATGTACACTAACATGATCACATGATTCACATGTGAATCAGTTCAGATCATAGAATTCAAACAATAGTTTTTTAAAAGGTTCCATGTTATAATTAATAAGAGGGCATTGTCGATCGATGTCACAATGGCCCATAATCTATTAATTAGTTATAACCTATGTGAAGTCACATTCATGGCCTACGGCCCTACGTTTCGAGAATAAAACTTTCAAAATCTATATGGTTTTGGGTTAAGTTTGTTAGGTACTAAGAATATTATTACAAAAATTACTTAATCCAAAATATCAATCACACATAAGAACATAATGATTTATATGAAAAACCCTTTTTTTCTTGAAAAAAAAAAAAANTGTACTATGATTGCTTTTTTTTATTTCTTTTTAATGATTAAATTGTTAGATTTCCTTGTGAAGAAAAAAGAGCATTGCGTGGAACTAAGAACTGAATTATTCAACTACACCAGCTCCACCATCATTGATCTTTTTTTTTTTTTTTTTTTTGGTGATCTCCTAATTAATTAAGTTTGAGGTCACCTCTCTTTGAAATGATTAGACTTTTCATCAATCACAGTCTAACAGTAAGAGGTTTGTGAACTATTTAAACTTGCACAAATTTTAGGAATTTGGAGATTGCTATAGAATTAAATGCAATGATCAATTCAATTGACCATCTCATTATTATGGGATAAAAAATAAAGATGCAGCTTTTGTTTTCAAATTCATCCCCAAAAATATTTTAGAAAAAAAATGCAAGTTCAAATTTTGTTGAGTTCAAAACAATGTTAAGCAAGAGTTGTCTTCAAAGTTCATACCCCTTACTTAAACCCTAAGGAAAAGGTAACAAAAAGAAATTGTCTTTAACACTCCATTTATTTCTATACTAATATTTTCTAAAAAAATGAATTATTTTTCAAAAACATTTTTTAGAAAACTATCTCATTTTATTATATTTTTATATTTGGTAGCAATCTTAAAATGAGTTAGAAAATTATCTTTTGATTTATCTTATTTAGTTTGGCATGAGATAGAATTGTTTTAAGAAAATTTTAATAAAAAACAGCTTTATCTCATGTTAGGCTAAATAAGAGAAGTCAGTGAATAGTTTTGTTTTAATTTATTATTATTATTATTATTATTATTAAAATAGGAAAAATTATTTTCACATAAGTTTCATGTTTAAGATTTTAAATTTATGGGACACGTCTTCTTCTTTTCCTGACTTAGGATGTGTTTGATTGAGGTGAAAATAGGGAGGATGGAAAATAAGGAGAGAAAAATAGGGTGAAAAATGTTGTTTTCTACTGTTTGGTTGAAGAAAGAAAATAAGAGAGACAGAAAATAGGGGAAAAAGTTTTCCCTCCTGGACCCACTTTTTTTATCCTCCCAAATTGGGAGGAAAATGAGGAGGGAAAAGTGATGAGAAATGCATTTTACCAAATACCCCAACTTTATTACACTCACCTACCCCTCTCACTTTCCCACTATTATATAATAAGGACATAATAGTGAATTTATATAAACTACATTTTCCATCCTCCCAATTTTCTCTCCAACCAAACAAAAAAGTTTTCCACCCCTCCAACCAAACACACATGAGGAAAAACCAAATCTTTTTTATCCTTCAATTTTTCTATCTTCTCACTAATCTTCCATCCTCTCATTTTTTCATTTCTCCAACCAAACGGACCTTTATTCTAATAAGATTGTTAAAAGAAAGTAAAGTAAAAGTCTAAAACGTGATTTTCAAGATAGCTGTATTTGACTCTGATTACAATTCACAAACTTGGTCCACTCAATTGCTTGTATTTATTCATATATCAAGGAGGACCTTGTGGTGGACGGTTTTTCATTTCCTTAGTCATTACCTACCAATGAGGCAATGATGCAGATAAGGCTAGAGAGTGCTAGCTAGAGAAGGGAATATCAAAATGATGCCAAAATCTTGTTAATAATTTGACAATGGCCTATGTTGGCCCTTTGGCACTTTGTTTTCCACATGGGCAAGGACACATTATAATGTGTATTTGATACTTTTATGTAATATTTTCCTCGAGTTTAATTGCAATAGAAAAGAAAAAGGGAGGTTGGGATGATTTTAAAATCTTTTATACTAGGTAATCCAGTATCCTTATGCATGTAGATAATCAATTCGATCATTGTGGTTGGACTCTATTATGGATTTCTGACCACATTTTCCATCTGGCCCTCTTATCTCTTCCTTCTCTGAGCTCGGGTTATAGAAGAAGGAATCGAGAACTCATTTTGTTTATGACATTAAATTTTATAAGGATATGGTGTAAAATTCAAGTTTTACACCCTTCAATCCTAACATATCACATCATCATCATATCACATATTAAAGAATAGTAACAAACATGCTCAATCAATTTATAATATGTACACTAACATGATCACATGATTCACATGTGAATCAGTTCAGATCATAGAATTCAAACAATAGTTTTTTAAAAGGTTCCATGTTATAATTAATAAGAGGGCATTGTCGATCGATGTCACAATGGCCCATAATCTATTAATTAGTTATAACCTATGTGAAGTCACATTCATGGCCTACGGCCCTACGTTTCGAGAATAAAACTTTCAAAATCTATATGGTTTTGGGTTAAGTTTGTTAGGTACTAAGAATATTATTACAAAAATTACTTAATCCAAAATATCAATCACACATAAGAACATAATGATTTATATGAAAAACCCTTTTTTTCTTGAAAAAAAAAAAAAATCACAAGACAATTGTTGAATAATTTTACTATTATCAAATCAATTACAATAAATCTAATATGTATATCTCTCAATTAAAGAAAAATCTCATTATTATTATTATTATTATTATTTTTACCTTCACTCTATTTTTCTCTTAAAAGTAGCAAAACTTTGCATTCTTTTATCTATTTTCTTCTTTACGTACGGGCTATTCTCTTATAACCAAATGGCTATGCTTAAAGTAGGGATGCCTAGAGCATCTCCAGTAGATTGTCCAATTTTTTGTACTGTTTGGACAATGAATAGTGACATTTACCTTTTACTTACCAACTTTTTCAAATACATCTTTCAACAGATCTTCTATCATTTCTCCATCTCATTTAAATATTATTTCTTCATTCATTCTTTATTCTTTTTTAATCTTTATTTTTTCTTCCTCTATTCATTCTCAACAATTATATTTTTCAACAAAAAAGTGTTACATCTACAATATTTTTTGCAATACTTTCACAAGCATCATAACAAAATCTTATATGGAAAATTATTATTAGTTCTAATTTGAACTCATCACTGAAATTAGATTTTTACTTACCAATATTAGCTAATAACAATATGTTACTTAAAATTTATTGTGAAAATATCGTGGTAACATTTCTAAATTGTTATTTCTTATTCTTTTTATTATTTTTCCTTTCTTTCATCCATACATTTCCTTTTTTTTTTTTTTCTATTGTTTTTTCTCCACCACACACGTATACTCATGTATCTCCATCCTCTCCTTTTTTTTTTCTCTACTTTCCACTTGATTCCAGAACCTCCCCCTCTCTTTCATTCTCCAGCTCTCTCTTTCTTTACTTTTTTTTTCTTCTTTTTCTACTTGATTCCAGAACATTCTCTAGCTCTCTCTGTGATAAGAAACGGAGAAAGAGGTAGAGAGAGAAAGAACAAATGGGTTAGATTGCTTCGCTCCGCCATGCCTTCCCTTCTGCTCTCTGTTTTTTATTAAGTTGTATGATTTTTTTAAGTAGAAAAATTCATTTGGAGTTGCTACAATCTTCTCTAGATAAAGAGAACGACTGTAGCAACTTCAAAAAAAATTTGAAAAAGTTTTGCTTTTAGAGAAGCTGTTAGAGTGAGTTTTTGGTGTGTTTGTTTTCGGAGATGCTCTTAATTGAAAGAGATGTCCAACTAACTCATTTAATATGAGGTGTCTAATTAAGTGTGGACTGAAACGGAGAAAGAGGTAGAGAGAGAAAGAACAAATGGGTTAGATTGCTTCGCTCCGCCACGCCTTCCCTTCTGCTCTCTGTTTTTTATTAAGTTGTATGATTTTTTTAAGTAGAAAAATTCATTTGGAGTTGCTACAATCTTCTCTAGATAAAGAGAACGACTGTAGCAACTTCAAAAAAAATTTGGAAAAGTTTTGCTTATAGAGAAGCTGTTAGAGTGAGTTTTTGGTGTGTTTGTTTTCGGAGATGCTCTTAATTGAAAGAGATGTCCAACTAACTCATTTAATATGAGGTGTCTAATTAAGTGTGGACTGAAACAAAATGGTGTCATGCACTCAACAATCTCCCCCTCTAGCCCACTAAGAAAGGAAATCATCAACCAATTATTTGGTCAATATTCATGTTGGTCAAGCCAATACCATTTTTTTTTTTTTTTTTTTTTGCTAGGTAAATGTGAGGGCTTGAACCCTCGAGCAATAGGTCACTTACATAACCAGGTACCAACTCGCCTAGAAGTGGTGGTGGTAAGCCAATACCATATCTAATATCTTATAACTACGCTACTCCTCATATATATATATATATATATAAATATATATTGGATTACACACACTAAGAAGAATCCTCTAGATTAGTTTTTTTCACCTCCCCACCTGAAGATATCCTCAACTTAATTGAAGTGCAAGAAAGAAAAATGGTGCCTTCTCTGCTGAAGCCACGCAACCATATAGAAAAGATTGCCTTAAGTCCATATAATCCTAATAATAAAATAAGCAAAATGCTTAATTTCTTATTCATATCTCACATATATGGTGCAATAATTATATATTCATCAATATATATATGGTGCAGTAATTATCTGGTCTATAATGTATAGATCTTTCTTCTTACATTATCATTATCTGAGTCTTAAATTTGTTAGGAATATTCACAAAATTCTCAGATCTCTGAAATGCAAAAATAAAGAGAAAAAAATATGCACCAAATAAAACAATTACACAAGACAATAATTACATAAATTGGCAATTTGCCTATGTTCATAGAGTTGCAGTAATTTCATTATTTTTAGGAAAAAATATAAGTTGCGGCAATACAGTTTTTCTTTCTAAAAACAATACGCCAAACCCTAATATGAAACAATGGTATTTTGTATCCTGCACAGAGAATTTGCAATGGGATAAAAAACGGAAAATCTCTCATTATAAATTGTACCGCTTTTATATCAAGTTAAGTCATAATCCGAATCAAATATAATTAGGTTTCATATAGTTCAACAAAATTCAAAATTCATATAAACATTGTGTCGTCGTTGCTATACATAGCTTGAAAGCAATATCAATTTCATACCAAATTTGATGTTAGTATAATAAAAAGAAAGAAGTAGCAAGGAAATGAAAAGAGCAACAAGGGGCATAAATTGATGGGCCTTCCTGATAGATAAGAAAACACATGGACCCCATACGGGTAAGAAAAAGATGTAATCCACCAAATGGGCTCTCAACAAGAACACACGGTAAATAGATTTCTGCCAAGTTTGTCACCCTGTCCTAACTTCTCGATGAGTGTTTCCCATTTTACAATTTTCCAACATATGTAAGTTAGGTCATCACTATGCATGGTGTGTGTTCAGCATCTTCAAGAATGCTTTGCCTTGAGATAAAATTAGTACAATTCTGACAGATAATGATGATGATGATACAATACAACCAACACAGGCTTTGGTAATGGTTGGTCAAGAACAACCACTTCCATGATTAAAGCAGGACACGCTAGCCAAAGCAAGCAAACATGGAATATGTTCCCTTTCCAATTAATATTTCTAGCCATTCACCAACCAACGAATATAAGATAGGCCTGTGTTATAAAAAAAAAAAAAAAAAAGAATATAAGCTAGGTTCGGATTGAGATATGATATTAGTTAGGCACCTTGATAAATGAAAAATTATCATATAAGACCATCTTTTTTTTTTAGAAAGCATATGAGACCATCTTATATAGGACTTTCACAAGTGTGCAGGACCAACCAAATGTGAGGTGAGAGTTGAATAAAACCTCTCACGATATATTTTTCTTTGAAATATGATATGAGTACTTCTACAATAATTTTCAGAGAGGAGAGAGAGAGAGAGAGAGAGAGTTCAATGGTGGAAAGGAGTGAGTTTTAACATGGCTAGGCACCAAATTGTTTACTTTGATTTGATATTTCATTTTGGTATTTTGGGTTGGTGCTAGAAACATTTATAGAATGACCAGCATTTTTTTTTTTTTTTTTACACCAAATAGTGTTTTTATTTATTAAAAAGAAAAAAGAAAAAAAAAAGAGTAGTGTGTTTTAGCCTTTAGTTAAACTATTTTACTCCATGTCCATGAGGTTTAGGTCATGTCCCACATCTAGATACTCCAACGGGTTATTGCATCAAATTAATAATAAAGAAAGGCAAATCATCAATTTGATGCTATTCAAAAGTTTTTGCCGCTTTATTGTACTATTTTCTCTTTTTGGATAACTCAATAATTTCGGGTGGAGAAATTTTGAACTTTAAACATATTAGTAGTTTTATTTTAGCATTCAACACAATAAAATAATATATCAACTATAATAACAACAACCACCACCACCAATATAATAAAATAATATTTCTTTTAATAATATATATTTATATATATATTTTAGCATTTGAGGTACAGTAGCTCAAAAGCCAAAACATTTAGCTTTGCCTCCACTAATGCATGAGCATTTTGTTATATTTGATTGGTAAATTTAGCATTTTAGCAACATGGTGCCGGGGATGAGATGCATAGATTGCATATATCAAATCTATTCATTTTTAGCTTTACTGGGTTAATCCAAATATTTTAGAAATGGGAAAATTAACTTTGTAACACCATACGAAGGGAAAGTAATAGAGGAATCGGTGAATCGGTCGATGTAAAAACCAAATTATAGCTACAGACAAAAATCTTGGAATTTTTAGAATTGGGCTTGCTCATCCATTGTTTTGGACTTATTATAAGCCAAACCACGTCGTTTTTCAGTGTAACNATATTTCATTTTGAAATTTGATAGCCAATGCTTGTGCTGATTTCTTAGCTAGGAAAGGAGCCCTTTAGGCTAGTAGCTTTATTTTGTATCAAGATCCGCCTGTTGATCTCTTAGAGCTGATAAGCTCAGACAAATTGGGATTGTATTGTAATAGGGCCATCCCTAAACTCTCTGCCCCTCCTTAACATTGTTATTAATACCGTTTCGGACCCCGTTTCGGTTTGTCCAGTGGAATGGAATATTTCGGTACCGGCCGATTTCGGCGTACCGTTTCAGGGTGTTTCGGGGTTCTTAAAAAATAATTTATATATATCCTTGTTGAACATAAAATTGTCAATTCTAATAAATAAATAACTAAATATCAAATAATACAAATCATTTAGTCTTAACTCTTAAGTCTTAAACATCAATATAACATCATACAATAAGAAGATTTACAAGATAATAACTAAATATAAAAAAATACAAGATTTACTCATCCTCCTCATCATCATCCATGAGAGAATGATCAAATTCATCATCAAAAGAACTCCCAAGAACTACCAACACCCATTGGACCTTTACTCTTTTTTTTTTTTTTTTTTTTTTAATAATAGGCCAAATCCGGTACCGGCCGGAATTTGCATCTCGGCCGGAATTGGCCGGAATTGACCGGAATGGCCGGAATGGACCGGAATGACCCGGAATTTGACCCGAGGTGGAACGTGAGTATTCCGGTACCGGTTTGCATACCGGTACGAAAAATTCCGGCCGTTCCGGCCGGAACGGAACGGAATCAATAACAATGCTCCTTAATTTTTCTGTTAATGCACTTTCCATTTCACCAAAAAAAAAAAAAAATTTGATGTCTAGGAAGCGAGAAGTATGTTTGTCATTTCTTCCCTCATGTTGTGAATATCTATTAATTGTTTTTGTGGAAATGAGCAGAATGGGAGAAACGTTAGTAGTTCGTATTTGACTATTTGTTTCATCTTATAAAAAACAACATAATATGGTTATCTCTCTCTCTCTCTCTCTCTCTCTCTCTCTCTCTCTATATATATATAGGGTCCGTTTGAATAGCATTTATTGTTGCTGAAAGTTGATAAAAACTGATTGTTACTGAAAACACTATAGCAAAATAATTTTTAAATGTGTGAATAGTGTTATGAGACCCCCTTTTAATATTAAATATTGCGTGAACAGTATATGAATAGTGCGTAAACAGTACACGCACAGTAAATTTTGTCCCCCAAAGTCAACAAGTGCGGCAAAAAAAAAAAAAAAAAAAAAAAAGAGAAAACGCATAGGAGGAAAACGCGCCGCAACTAAACCTTCTATCCAAACCCACACGTAGTGTTTTGTCTTATAAAAAGTTAATTCATTTATAACTATTCAGTACATTACACAAAATAACTACTAGTATGTATGTGTGTGTATATATATATATAAATATATTTATTTATTTATTTATATTGTCGTAGGCCAAACCCTCCAAAATATTGGGTAAAAGTGACGTAGGCTCTGCAATTTTTACATGTTTAATTAGGACAATCAATTTTTAACCCAAACCCAAATAAGTTGAACTTAAATTAGAACCTGATGGGCCGAAGTCTCCACTTCAGGCCTTGGTATGGATTGGGCTACGGTGCCATCTGTCATTGCTGCAGCCCATTCTTTAAAATATTTGGTAATAACGCCCAACACAGCGTCTTATTAGTGTTTCTCACGTAGCCAAAAAAAAAACATATCAATGACTAAAATATGATTCTCTAAAAATATGTTAGTTGTCTCTCTTCCTGAATATACCTAGCCAATAAGTATCCCATAATTAATAAATAAATAAACCTATAGTAAATCCAAACTGTCCCATAAAACGTGAAGAAAAATGTGGTGTGGCTATTAATAATTAGATGGCTGGTTTTGGAAGCAAAAAATATTAAGATTTGTGTTCCTAGCTATTAATGAATAGTACTTCTTTTGGTTATATCTTCTCTAATACAAAGCTTGCAAGGGAAGTTGACAAGTAAAACAAGTAAACATATAGCAATCCTATATTGGAATATTCATAGATAACAATCCCCACATAGATGGAAGTCCCCACATGATATCATCCATTTGCTTGATCTCGGCGATTACATTGACTTTGGCAATTGTATTATTATTATTATTATTTTGATGCGATATTGTATTATTAGTTGAATACTCTATGAGTGATCAATCTAGACGATTTCTTTCCTACAATTTAATCCAAAGCTGCCCATATTGAGTATTCAAACTAGTTCAACATACTTCTATCCACTACAATATATAGAAATTATGTAAGTGACACGATGTTAATCATCTACCAAAATTTCCAATGGATATGCCTTCTAGAACACTATATATATCTTATCTAAAGTTAAATTAATCCAGTTCAAATCATCTCTTCCTCTGTTTTTCGTGCTTCTTCGTTTGTATTTTGGTTTTTGTGGTTACAATCTGGGAAAGCATCCAATGAGAGCACAAACGCTTAAATTTAAAGTCTAATTAACAATCTACATTTGACAATTTTAGCTTATTTATTTATATGTACAGTTTTTTAAAATCTAATTTTTCTTAATATAATCATATTCTAACCAACTTTCAGTAAATAAACAATAAACAATCAATAAATAAAAATTAAATCCAAACACAAAAAACTAAATACCATTGTTGTGATCAATTTAATCTCACATAGCTTTAGTACATAGAGAATTCTGATGAGATATTTACCATCAATGAGGCAACTTTTGTCCTACAAAATTAAGAATGATCAAAATAATATAATAATAATAATGATGATGATGACGGTGTTGATGATGATGATAAAACAAAGCCAATAATTAGTCCTCATTTGAAAGGTTTACGCAAAAGAGGGGGAACCTTTTGCGTGTGCCAAAGACCATATATATCCTTAAATTTTTTTTTTTTTTTTTTGAGAGTCTTATCCTTTAAAATAATTCAATGGACACGGACACCTGCTTTTATATCTTAGTTACTATGCAACGCAAGGCTACACGTACGTACACACGGTGCACCTCATTTGTTAATGTGTTCTAGAAAGATTATGGCAACCCAAATCTTCTTCTCTCTTCTTTTTTTTGGGGTTCCTTATTCTGCAGGTCTTTGAAAGCAACCGCACGCATTGTTCCATGCTGGCCAGTGTCTAGCATAAGATAATAGCGTTACTCAACCTTAAGTGATAAGGGATTTTTTTTTTTTTTTTTTAAACGTGGATGCATGTGTTGAGCTTTTTGAGTTTTTTTTTTTTTTTTTTTTTTTTTTTTAATAATCAGAATTGCAAGTATTACTTAAAGATTCACTAACAAACAAGTCTCACTGATTTAAGTCGTGGGATAAACCAAGCGATCATGATGAAGTCGTGAAATAATGCTGCATAGAAATTTAAGAAGTAATCGTTATGAGTTTGATCTTTTAACAACCAATAATTGATGAATTAAAAGCAGAAATTCAAAGCTAGATTAATTATATATGAAATTATGCGAGACGAAACTATATACGTGGAGGTATTATCTTATCCAATCAAGCAAAGATCAATGTCATATGAGCTTATCAGAAACTAAACAAAAAGTCAACCCCTTATAATTACAAGAAAACAGATGGGCAAATAATCGATCTGGCCTGTGAGAGACAAAGAAGGAATTCCAAAGAAATTCACAAATTAGACTGTGACTTTTTAATTTTTCTATATTAAATCTTATATTATAAACCAGAATTGTCTAAACATTCCATCTATATTTGTTAAAAAAGTAATAATGGAACATCCTATCTTGTCATGGGGAAATTTTAATTAGTGTCTATTACACCACCTAAATGATACTTGTGGATACCATAGGCATGCTACGCAACGTCCTAGGCTTGCTTTTTGCAACGTCCTAGGTGTGCTTCGCAACGTCCTCAGCATGCTTGGCAATGTCTTAGAACATTGCCAAGCACACCTAGGACGTTGCAAAAAGCATACTTAGGACCTTGCGTAACATGCCTATGGTACCCACAATACTGTATTATTAAAATATTCTACTAATTCCGCAGTTTGAACATTTTCTCCTTAAATCCCGAAACACTCTAAACATTCCGCCAATGTTTGTTAAAAAGTAATAAAGGCACAACTTATTTCGTTGTAGGGAAATTTTAATCAGTGCCTATTACACCACCTAAAAGACACTTTATTATTAAAATATTCTACTAATTCTACCGTTTGAACAATTTCTTCAGAAACTTCCAAACACTTTAAGAATGAGAGTTGTGAATTAAGTGCGAGGGTTTTCTTTCCACATTAGTGGAAGAGCATAACTCAATAAAGAGATAAGATATAATCTCATAATAGTAAACAGAAAGGCAAATCTCATTGTTAATTTGGCAATAGAGGGGAAGCTCTAGTCAGTTATTATTAAAGGCGTTGCAATCAATGTAACAGATCCTATAAGCTGCTCTTTGGTTCTTCCCCATTGTTCTATTTCTGATATTGCCTTTTTGTTAAAATCAATTTAGATGATTCTTTCCTATAATTTCTCTTTAATGAAACAGTTCCAATTATTTAGTCAAAGAAAAAAAAAAGAATAGTTTTGAAAATGGGTATTTTTAGGAAAATTGTTAATAATTATTTTTAAGAAAGTTTTAACACCACATTTCATGAGAAAATATAAAAAAACTACCAAAACAATTAACTGCTTTTTCTTTTCTCATAAAAATTTTTAAAAATATTTTTTAATCCAATATCCTGAGTGCGTCTAGTAACTTTTCGCAAAAAGATAGGCGAATCTCAAGTTCACATTATTGATCATCCACTTTATGTCTGTACTGCATGAAAAATGCAATTCCATATAATGCATTATTTGTGAGACACCAACGATCCTCCATTTTGTTGCTCATAAACGCGTATTGTAATGGTAAAGCTCAGGCAAGCACCAAGCCGTTATTGATGATTTAGTTGTACAAGTAAAGCAACTGTGCATGATCAAGCATAGAGTGTATACAAGAAATAGAAATGACTAAAAGCAAAGAACAAGCAACTTTTTTCCTTTTAAGACAGTCTTTGACTATTTTGACAACAACCTTTTCCTAATTAATCTCTATTACTGATCATTTTCCCTCTCAAATCAGCAACTTTAACAAGTCGTATTTCAAGCAGTTAACTGCATATGAGTATGACCATTGATTTTCTCAGCTTCTTAGAAGCATGTTGAAGTTTAATAACTCAACCATTATAGTTTTCAACAGGACCCAACAATTTCTGAAAAATTCATTGCAGATTAAATTAAACAAACTATTACGGAATCCCCTAAACCAATTATCATCATCATTCATTATAAAAATCCCTCATTTTTTTTTAATGTTTTATACAGCCCAAAAGGCGACTTTAAAAAAGGGTAAAGAAAAAGAAAAATATAAAAAAAGCAACTTTCTAATACTACTTTAGCTGGATATGTACAAAAAAGAGAAGGAAACGGCACATAATGCATGAATTTTTAATTGGCATGCGGATGAGTATGACGACCAGAAACCAATTCTACAACAACTCTCTACCCACTGTTTAACCTTGAAGATTAGTATGATTCTCCTTTTTATTTTTCTATTTTTAATTTTTGGACACAGCTTGTAGCTTTGCAATTGCATACTAGTTCATATAAAATTTATATTATACAATAATTTACAATAAAATAAGCAAAGATAACATTTTTTGCATCAGACCAAGTAATCAGTATATATTAATAAAATGATGTTAATGATAATTCCATTAAAAATTATATTATTTTAATTGTAACAAACAACATTAGGTATCATCTTAAAACTCGAGGAATGGTTAATTACTTGAAAAAGTTCACGGGCGATTCTTAAAAAATTTGACATAGTGAACATTGAACCAACCAATACACAAACCAATTTAAAAAACCCATAAATGAAATTGGACAAAATCCAAATACTCGTCTTTAAAAATTAAATCTTCTAATGATACTAATCACCTGCCGGCGCTTGACATTGCAAAAATCTTGAATTTCCCAAAGCAAAACACAACTTGATCTAGTAAACGGCCTGACCCATCCAAATTCAAATACCCAATAAACAACAACCAAAAAATACCAGTCAAATACCAACAAACTTGGCTGCCCCATGCCCACATTTAATTCATAGCTTTCCTTTCTTTTCCATAAAAAACAAACAAAACCTCCCAAACTTCCCAAACTCTTAAAACTCTCAAATTTCTTTGATTTCTCTCTCACACACAAAAATTCCACTTCTCAATTTTCAATTCTCAGGTAATTCATTTCCCGTAATTCATTTTCCATGGCGATATCTCCGAAATCTTTCCCGCCAAGAAAGCGCCGACCATCGGCGGGATCATTCATATCTCCGAAACTTTCCGACAAGAACCTCGTCCAATCTCTCCACCTATTGTCCCAAGAAATCTCAACCTTAAAACCGCTCCAGTTCCTTCAAAAGCGGAATTCGCTGTCCCTCATTCGAAAATCGAAGCTCCTCCAAATCCTCTTCGAGGAGCTACTTCGATTTCCGGTCCTGGTTCTCTCTCCCTCGGCCACGCTCTGCTTCGAAGAACTACACGTCGTTTTGCAGCGAGTCAAAACGCTCCTCGAAGACTGCTCCAACTGTAGCAAGATGTGGTTGCTGTCGCAAACCCAAACCCTTTCCAACAATTTCCACGAACTCACCGTGGAGTTGTCGACGCTGTTGGATATTTTCCCGATGAAAGAGCTCGATTTGAACGACGACATCGAGGAGCTCGTCGTTTTGATCAGAAAACAGTGCTCCAACGATAAGCCTTACGTGGATCCCAGAGACGACGAGGTTAAACGCGCCGTTTTGGGCTTGCTCGACTCGATCAAGAGCGAGATCGTTCCGGAACAATCTAAGCTCGCCGAGATTTTCGCCAAGTTGGGGCTTCGCGACGCTTCGAGTTGCAGAGAAGAAATTGAAAATCTCGAAGAAGAGGTTCAGAGTCAGAACCAGAGCGACGAGAAATCGAAATCGGAGGCGATTTCATTGATCGGTCTCGTTCGTTACGCTAAATGTGTGCTGTTCGGAGCTTCGACGCCGGATCCGGTTACTCCTCGCCGGAAACAGCCGTCTGAGGCGGTTATTCCGCCGGATTTTCGTTGTCCGATTAGTCTAGATCTGATGCGAGACCCTGTAGTCGTGGCGACAGGACAGACGTACGATCGGGACTCTATCAAGCTTTGGATTGACTCAGGACACGCCACGTGTCCAAAGACAGGTCAGACCCTGGCCCACACTGAACTTGTACCGAACTTGGGTTTGAAAAATCTGATTGCCATGTGGTGCCGAGAGCAGAAGATTCCATTTGGAGCAACGGGGAGTAAAGTGAAAGTCAACGGCATTAGAACTAACAAAACGGCATTGGAAGCCGTAAGAATGACGGTGTCGTTTTTGGTTAACAAGTTGTCCGCTTTGGAGTCGATGGAGGCTGCAACCGGTGTCGTTTATGAGCTTCGCGTATTAGCCAAGACTGATCATGAGAGCCGAGCTTGTATTGCCGAAGCCGAGGCTATTCCTTTGTTGGTACGGTATCTAGGTTCGGACGTTGGATTGAAACATTCGAACCTACAAGTTAATGCTGTGACAACGTTGCTTAACCTATCAATTTTGGAGGAAAACAAGACGAGGATTATGGAAACTGATGGAGCTTTGAATGGCATTATTGAGGTTTTACGTTCGGGTGCCACATGGGAAGCTAGGGGGAATGCAGCGGCTACGATATTTTCACTCACAGGTGTACACGCACATAGGAAGAAACTTGGGAGAAAGGCACGTGTCATTAAGGGATTGATGGAGTTAGCGAAAGAGGGGCCCACCAGTTCAAGGAGGGACGCATTGGCTGCAATTTTGAACTTGGCGGGAGAAAGGGAGATAATTGGGAAGTTAATTGAAGGCGGGGTTGTACAAATGAGTGTTGAGTTGATGGATAGGTTACCCGAAGAGGCAGTGACTATACTCGAGTCGGTGGTGAAAAGGGGTGGGTTTATTGCAATTGCTGCGGCTTATAGTGCGGTGAAAAAATTGGGTATGGTATTGAGAGATGGATCAGAAAGAGTTCAAGAGAGTGCGGCAGCTACCCTTGTTACTATTTGCCGAAAAGGGGGTTTGGAATTGGTGACAGAGCTTGCCTCTTTGCCGGGGATTGAGAGAACCGTATGGGAATTAATGGCAACTGGAACAATGAGGTCCAGAAGGAAAGCCTCTACACTCTTGAGGATCCTCCGGAGATGGAGTGCTGGTTTGGATGTGGATGTAATGGATGGTCATACCACAACTGTGACTTCATCAAGAATAGCAATACCTAGTTAACAGTTGTTTTTAGTGTTTTTTTTTTTTTTTTTACCATAAATGTAAAATCTTGTTAAAAGTTTGTTTATTTGTTTATTTTTATCTTTTGAAATTTGTTATATGACTTCACAATACAAATTCTTTGAAGTGTGTAATTTTCTTTTAGCAATCATATATTGTATCCAAAAAAAAAAAAAAAAAAAAAAAAAAAAAAAACCTTTGTCTTAGTAATTATCAGTTCTTGATTTCCTCCTAAGGCTTTAAGTCTTTAATGAACAATGCGCGACGTTTTTTTCAAAAGTGAGTCACAAATTATGTAGACTGAGGTTCTAAAGCAAAAGTTTAATCCAACTCTTTATTTTGGAATGAAGTTCAAATGGGTTGACAAGGTAGAACTAACATCACACAAGTGACACAACAATGTCATTGCCTAAACATTTCTTTTTTTTTTTTTTAATTAAATATTCTTTCGAAGTAATGACCAATTGCTATTCTGCTTTGCAAAGACCCTAATTAAAATTGTGAATTTATAACCGTAAAATTGTTCTTTATGAAATATTTTGAACGAGCACCTCAAACTTGATTGTTGACATTTTGCTATGCTTATTATAATTGATTATATTTTTTAATAATTAATGGTAGGCATTAAATTCCAAGTTTCCAACTCTCTCTTCTCTGTTTATACTTTATAAGCACGAACACCCATTGGCAAATAGTTCTTTCTACGCGTCTATAAATTATAATAATTAACCTCTTTTATTTTAATATATTTGGTCAATATTTGAGCAAGAGTGCCAAGTAAAAAATTCAACGGGATATGCTGCATGTAACTGCGTGATTCACATACATGCGTGATACATGTGTATGTCCAAAAAGTTAGAAAATCTGATATAAAAGTATAGTTATAATGTCAAGGTCAAAACTTGTATATAAAGTTCAAACGTGTCCTAGCTTCTACCCAGAAGCTTCAAAAACCAGTCCCTACACGGCTACAGTACACCCTCAATTCTCTTCCAAATACAAAAGAGGTTGTAAAGTTGTGTGGAGGAAAAGTGTGTTTGCATTTGCAACTTGAAAGTGATTTTTAGTTATTATATTACATATTTGTACTAAAGTATTGTGATTTTTAGTTACCTTCCTAGAACTAGACATGAACTTCGCTTTCATCAAAAAAAAGAAAAAAGAAAAAGAAAAAGAAGACATGAACTTCGCTTTCCACAAAGC
Organism: Quercus suber; assembly: GCF_002906115.3. Taxonomy (NCBI): domain Eukaryota; kingdom Viridiplantae; phylum Streptophyta; class Magnoliopsida; order Fagales; family Fagaceae; genus Quercus; species Quercus suber. The sequence goes on along the minus strand of NW_027069649.1, from coordinate 555,095 downwards.
AAAACTTTGAATTTTCATCTGAATAGTAGACTTTTAAGGTACCATATGGATCAGCTTAAGAGTGGCAATTTGTGTTTGCGGATAGCGTTCGAGTCATGTTAATCCATGAGTATTCGGCTAAATAAGTTGACTTGAACCCAACCTATTTAGTAAACATGTTAGGAATTCTCAACCCGAACACGATCTGTTTATTAAACAGGTCGACCTGACACGTTTAACTCATTTAATTGATAAGTCATGTAAAAGTCAATACAAATAACCCGTTTAATAATCTATTTAATTAATAGGTCATACCTAACCTATATAATTTTTATTAATTTCCATATATCTAAAATTAAAATACAATTACAACCATAAATATAATAATAAACATATAAAAACAACTATAAATTAAGCAATAATATAATAATAAAAAAACCAATAACTTAATAAGCTAAACAGGTCAGACAAGTTCGCATGTTGAACACAAACTCAACCTGTTTATTAAATAGGTTAATCATGTCAATCTGAATATGACCCAAACTCATTTAGTCTCAACTCATGACCTGTTTATAAACAGGTTAGTTGTGTTGAATTTGCGGATTGTGTCAGATTTTGCCACCCCAAATTTCAGCTTCTAAAAAGAACCTTAGACTTAACAATGTAGAAGAGCAAAGTGTTATATTTTTCTTTTGCTGTGAAAGCACAATCAATGAAAGCAAAATTTAGTATTTCCCGGCCTTTTCAGTTTTCACTACTTCTAGGCTTATGATCTACTAAAAGTAAACCTCGTTGAATTATCTCCCACAATTTGGATTTTTATTTGTCAATATATTTATTGCACGTTTTTAGCATTGTTTTTAGCGAGCCCTTGATTTTGGATTTAATCAAAGGTATGCCAGTAGTCCTTGATTGGTCACCGACCATATAGATGGTCCATTGGTACCTCCCTAGCTACTAAGTACTTAGCGGTTGAAGGCTAGGGGAGGGGTTTGGGTAGTGATAGAAAATTCTAACCATACAAAAATAAAAAATCTTAATCATCGGTCCTATAGGTTAACTATCTTGCAAATACAATCTTTCTAAGATAAACAACAAAAATTTATGATAATACAATCTTCGATTTTCTTACCAACTCACACGCGGATCAGAAGAAATTATTGTAACAACAATTGCAAATTGTGCGTGCTGAAATGTGAGGTAGTAAACAAATTGAGTGGTGCAGTGAAATTGTTGTAATTCTAGCTTTATTGGTGTATATATATAATTGTACCAAGAGGTCATGCCGAATAAATTACAAAGTTATTGACCTTTTTTTCCCCTAAAGATCATGTTTTGAACATTTTTTTTTTTCTACCAATAATTCCCACCCCACCCCCCACCCTTTTAGCAATTTGGGTTTGTATTAATATATTTTGCGTTTTTACATTGTTATACTCAGTCCTTGATTGTTGCTTTAATCAAGGTATATTAATTTTCCATAATTCAACACTAATCAAGGGTCTCTCTTCCTCTATATCTTCCATTCAACAATAAAAAGGGGTCTCTCTTCCTAAGCCTTTCATTAACAGTTTGCTGTGTTGTATATGGAGTTGGTAGTTAATTGCAGTTATCTTTTCAATCCGTAACTCTTCCTTTTCAGTCAAAAAAAACAAAAACAAAAAATCCCTTATTGTGTTTTAGTTTTTTGAGGTACTGTAAGCTTTTTGGTTGTTACTGCTAAGGAAAAAAATTAACGGATGCAGTAATGGTTAATAATCTATTTTAAACAACTTTTTATGGGAGAAAAAAAAAAATTAAGGCTTTAACAGTTTTTTTCTATTTCTTATAAAAGTGATGTTAAAACATTCCTAAAATTGAACCAACTTCTAAACTTACTTTCTTACCCACTAATAATAGCAAGTAACAATATACCACGTAGGATTTGTTGTGAAAGTGTTGTAAAAATATTGTAGATATAACATTTCTCTTTATGTATATATAATCTTTATAAGGTCATAACAAAAAGTTGCCGTAATTTCATAACACTCTCTAGTCTCTAACATGCCTACCATCTCTCACATGAGTCAATAAAAAGAATTTTAAATCGGAAATTGTGGTGGGTTTTTTTTTTTTTTTTTTTTTTTAACTGAAAAGGTAGAAAAAATTTAGAACGTTTATTCTTTCTCATTTCCTTTTTATTTTAGAGAATAACAAAAACGTGTTAATGGGCTTCCTCGGGAATCCAGTGTAATAAATATTTTTGGGCCTATATATTGCCGTTCATAAATGGCTCATTTATAAAAGGGCTAATTATCTAATGTTGCAACTCATACTTGAGGTGGGTCATTGTGCCTTAAATAGGTTTGCTGCCGATTCAAACTACACATTAAACCTAGAAGACCCACTATATTGAAGAAGCAGCGAAATCTATGCAAAAGGTCTATATAGATTATAAACCCGTGTAGGTCTATATATACAGAGTTTTTATTGGTCTATAATATATAGACCTACATGGTACGGAAAATGGTGATTTCATTTATATAAATAATATATATATATATATGTAGGTCTATATAGACGTTTTATTAGTCTATATAGACTTACATGGTAGGTAAATAGTGATTTCGTTTATATATATATATATATATGTATATATATATATTTTATTAAGAACCTTTATTTTATTTTATTTTTCCTTTCAAAAATTAAGAAAATCCCATATAGTGAATTTTAGTTAACCCAATTGATAGAGTCTCTTATTGTAAGAAGAGATTTTTGGTTCGAACCAAAAATNCCCCCCAAAAAAAAAAAAAGCTCCTTCACTCTCTCTTTATTTGTGTTGTTTCTTGAAATATATATTTTTTAAAAAGAAATGGTAATTCAGCCAAAAAATACGTTTTAATAGGCCGATTTAGGAATGTAGTTTATATGGTTACAACTTATTTTGCTGAAAATTGAAAACATTATGGCAAAATAATTTTTAAATGTGTAAAAAATTACTGTTACTCTTTTTTTATGTTCATATGTCTTGGTCTTAAAAAAAAAAAAAAAAAAAAAATCTGAAAACGCGCAAATCTTACAAATGTGAACGTGCTATCAAACCGGGCTTTAATACACATGTTTGGGCCTCGTATTGCAGTTTATGAAGGGCTCATTTAGTGAATGGGCTCTTTGTCTAATTTTGCCTTTTAGATTTTTTTTTTTTTTTTGAGAGAGGAATTTAGACTTGAGGTGGGGATTGTGCATTAAACAAAGAAAGACTATGATATTGAAGAACCAACTAATAAATCTAAACAATAGAAAGGAAGATACTTTTTAGATCAAACCCAACACAACACGCAAATAGAGAATAAAGGAAACACCTTTGAATTATCTCCAGCAATTTGGGTTTGTATTAATATATTTTGACTTTTAGCATTGGTTATACTCAGTCCTTGATTGTTGCTTTAATCAAGGTATATTAATTTTCCATAATTCAACACTAATCAAGGGTCTCTCTTCCTCTATATCTTCCATTCAACAATAAAAAGGGGTCTCTCTTCCTAAGCCTTTCATTAACAGTTTGCTGTGTTGTATATGGAGTTGGTAGTTAATTGCAGTTATCTTTTCAATCCGTAACTCTTCCTTTTCAGTCAAAAAAAACAAAAACAAAAAATCCCTTATTGTGTTTTAGTTTTTTGAGGTACTGTAAGCTTTTTGGTTGTTACTGTAAGGAAAAAAATTAACGGATGCAGTAATGGTTAATAATCTATTTTAAACAACTTTTTATGGGAGAAAAAAAAAAATTAAGGCTTTAACAGTTTTTTTCTATTTCTTATAAAAGTGATGTTAAAACATTCCTAAAATTGAACCAACTTCTAAACTTACTTTCTTACCCACTAATAATAGCAAGTAACAATATACCACGTAGGATTTGTTGTGAAAGTGTTGTAAAAATATTGTAGATATAACATTTCTCTTTATGTATATATAATCTTTATAAGGTCATAACAAAAAGTGCCGTAATTTCATAACACTCTCTAGTCTCTAACATGCCTACCATCTCTCACATGAGTCAATAAAAAGAATTTTAAATCGGAAATTGTGGTGGGTTTTTTTTTTTTTTTTTTTTTTAAAGAGATTTTTGGTTCGAACCAAAAATTGTGCTAGGTTCTAAGACTTTAAGAACTAATGTATTAGAGCTTTAATTTGTATATGTTGGCAAACCATGATAAAAACATTTAGTTTAGATTTAGGCTTGCTCAAAGTTTGGTTTGATGTAAAGTTGGAATCGAGTAATTTCAGGAATTACTATTCAAAATCTGCAAGGCTCGATCGATCGAAAGTCGTGCATCAGTAATTTTCTACAGAATTCTCAAACCAGCCTAAGCCCATATGACGTGTAGGGTTAAGTGTTTCACTCCAAGTATAAAAGGAAAAACCTTAGCTACATTTTAGAGGTCTTTGTTGAGTTGTATATTGAATCTTTTGTGAGATCTAAGAGGTGCTTACCTTTAAACACACATATAGAGCTATTAAGACCAAAATTCATATCAAGAACTTGATGATTGCTTCAGTTGCTGCATAAAGAACTTTCAATAAGATCTAAAACCTTTGAGAGGTGTCTCAAAGTCACGAGTAGGAGAACTTGTGGTTGCTGCAGATCAAGGAAAGAATTAGTCCGTGGACTTGGAGCTGTCAAGTGGTTGTGGTAGTAAGTTTTTTACACGAGGTAGTAATTGGACGTTAATGGTCTAAATCTTATTGTACAAACTTCAATTCTTTTATAATGGATCTGCTTTTACCTTGAGGATAGTTAGGGTTAATCATCTCCAGGTTTTTTACCGGTTAGATTTTCCTAGATCATCACATTTGTGTGTTCTTTATTTTTCGTGTTTTATTTCTTTTACACATATTTGTTTAACCTAGATTTAATTAACAAACTTGTCGATCAACTTGGCTTAACATTAGGTTAAACATATTGTGTTAAGGGGTCTAAAAACTAACAAGTGGTATCAGAGCAAGTTAGCTCTTGTGTTAGATCTTTTGATTTAAGAGTTGATCCTTGACCCCTGTTGTCATAGAACACGGTCACTCTCTTGTGATCCCTCCACACTTTGATGGGAATAACTTTACCTATTGGCAGGGACGTAGCCAAGAATTTGTACATGGGGGGGCCGATTCGAAGTATTGATATAAAAAACATAAATCATAAGTCTATTGAATATTAAATTTCATTTTTGATATATCTTAAACATTAATGAACATACAAAAACTGTTTAGTTCACTATAGACATATAAAAAAAATATCCACACAAAAAAAAAAAAAAAAATCACATCAAAATCAAGTCTGACGACGATTTTTCATGGAATAGAATTCATCCATAATCATTTCCATGGTGAAATTCTTAGCAATTTCCTTTTCTATATAAACTATTATTTTATCTGCCAAAAATTCATCCTCCATTATATTGCGAAGTCTTGTTTTTAATAGTTTCATAGCTAAAAACTTCGTTCTGTAGTTGTTGTAGAAACTGGAAGAGTCAACACAAGACGAACCAGTCTATTAATTAAATGATAGAATTTAGACTTCCTTGAAATTTCTAATCCCCTACATAGCTCAGATATTGTACCCATATTCTGAAAATCTGGATGCTTTGTCACATCAAGCTCATAATGTTGCAATTGATGCTTCAAAAGATAAATTTCCTACTCAGTGAAATCTTGAGGATAGTAATTTTCAACCAAATTGCACATATCACCAATTTTGAATGATCTAAAAGCATCCTTAGGATTTAATGCTGAACTAAGAGTGAGAAGATCTACTGTTAGCTCACAAAATCTACTATTAGCTCACAAAATCTACTATTCAATTCTTGCAATTGAAAATCTATTGCAACTGTAAATATGTCAATTCTTAAATGATGTTCTTTTGTTGTCAAAGCTTCATCTTGATGACGGCATCTACCTCGAGCTTTAGTGTAACAAGCATTTAAATCAGGAATATCAACTTCATGTTGTCCACAAAATGATGTAACACTATCAAGTGAAGGCTCCCATCCATCATCTCTCAACTTTTGAATAAGTGATTTTGTAGTTAGAACTAAATGCATGGCATTTAAAAGATCCTGAGAATGTTGTTGCAAAACTTGGCAAAGAATATTAGTAATTCCCATAGTCTCTTTCATCATATGCAAAACTAAAACAAATTCAAATGATGTTAATGCTCGATAAGCTCCCTTGGCATCACCACGTTGTTTATAATTAGCCCATTCCTCAGAGACAGTATTAATAACTTTGCAACTTGCATCAAACATTTTTATCAAACTACAAATAGATTGAAAATGAGATCCCCAACGTGTATCTCCAGCCCGTTGCTAAGTACCAATTTGGTTTGCTCCTCTTCTAGTCTCAATTTCATTAGAATCAATCATATTCTCAATTTGTTCCCCTTGAGCATATTGCAATTCATCATTATGCTTACTAAAACCAACAACAATATTGCTAATATTAGCCAAATGATCAAAGAATTGATGAACAACTTTCACTTTTCTATATGTTGTAACTAAAGCCAATTGCAACTTATGAGCCATGTAATGTACATAATAAGTAAATGGACATTCTTTAAGAAATAAAGTTTGTAATCCATTCCATTCACCACGCATATTACTAGCTCCATCATACCCTTGACCTCAAATATTCTCAATGTGAAGGTTGTAATGAGAAAGGACAGCACATATCTCCTTCTTTAGGGTCAACGCAGTAGTATTTCTAACATGCACAATATGAAAGAAACACTCTTTAATGAAACCATTTTTATCAACAAACCTAAAAATAATGGCCATTTGTTCTCTCTTTGACTCATCCCGGGCTTCATCAACAAGAATACAAAATTTTGTATCTCCAATTTCTTCACGAATAGCATTTCACACATTACTATCAAGAATATGCAAAATCTCCTTTTGAATTGTGGGTGATGTATATTGGGCATTTCCTAGAACATTTTCCAAGACAATACTAGCTATTTTGTCATTGAAAGTTGATGTGAATTTTATCAATTCAATAAAATTACCTCTATTTTTTGAATCAAGGCTTTCATCATGACTTCTAAAAGCACAAGCTTGGAATGCTAGTTATCGAGCACACTCTATTGAGGTTTTGAGCCGCAACTGATTATTCTCTAATTCTTTTTACGTTTGTTTCTCAATTAGCTTGTCAATATGTCGTGAATAATTCTTTAAATCCTCGCAACATTTCACAGCAATTTTATGTGGGGAGTTTGGATCTGTTAAAATGAATGCATCTGATCCGGGAAGACCTATTGGTTTCTTACTAAAAAGGTAGCAAGCTAGACAATATATCGCATCCATTGAAGGTGAGTATTCCAACCAATCCTTATGTGATTCAAACCATTTTTAGGTTGATATGGACCTTCTTTGAGATAAGCTTGTCAGATTTCATCTTGTTTATTGATAAAGAATTCACATATTTGTTCACGTGATCCTGGATCACAATCTATCTTTTCAAATTGAATTTTTGAACATTTGGAGGGGTATTCATCAGGTATTGAAGTATCAACATTTGTTTCTACAGCCACAGGTGTCCTAATTTCTAAGTTGCTAACATCTTTTTTCTTAAAGAATGTATCAATTGTTTTTCGTTTGTTCATAATTCTTTTAGCTTTAAGAATATGACTCAAAAATTAACCTGAAAAGAACTTAAAAAATAAAATTTTAATTAGAAATTTTTACTTAGTTATATGAATGTTATTCATACTCAAGAAAAAACAAAATTTCCACTATAATTTAAACAGTCAACCTATTTTTAATACGACTTTAATAAATAATAACCGCTCAAACAAAAACAAAAATGAAACACACAAGTATTGATACACAACATAAACAAAAAAATTTAACAATACCCACAGCCACATCCATAGTAACATGATATCTAACTAATAAAAAATAGGTAATAAATCAAAATAATTTTACCTTAGAAACTTTGTCTTCACAAAGTGTAAAGATGGGTTACCTGTGTTGCTATGCCTACTGGCTACTGCCTTTGCCTCCAAAAGATCTTCCTTTCAAGACTCATCACAAACAATCTTCCCATGCCTTCAAAAAAAGACACTAAAAAGAGATGAATTATGAATTTTCAATGCTTAAGAAAGAGAAGAAAACTCACCAGGCAGTCACCAAGTTCCAAAACTAAAGCTGAATCAGCTGATGAAGAAAGAAAAAATTGGTCATAATTTTTTTTTTTTTTTTTTTGGAACTGTGAGGACAGAGGACTGGAGTTTTGGGGGTTGGTAGGCAGTGGTACCAGTGCTGAAAGTGTATCAAAGAAGACAAAACAACCAAGTTCCAAAACTATCAGCTGATGAAGAAAGAAAAAATTGGTTAGAATTTTTTTTTTTACGGACTGTGAGGACCGAGGACTGGAGTTTTAGGGGCTGGTAGGCAGTTGTACCAGTACTAAAAGTGTATCAAAGAAGCCAAAACAAAATAATAAGAATTAAAAAGGGATAAGAGATTCCGTGGGTCAATGTGGGTTTTTTGAGATGTAGAGAAAGTGTAATTTTGTTGTTATTTGGACTTAGAGTATTTAAATGAAATGGGCCAGTAGTTTTTTTGTTTTATTTGGATTTTGGAGTACCTAAACTAAAGGTGGGGCTAGGCTGGGAGAATAGTTGGGAAATGGGTAGGGGTGGCGGCTGTCCAATGTTGGGGGGGCCCATTTATTTTTTCTTCATAGTCTAATGATTTTTTTTTTGCAAGGGCCACGGCCCCCCCAAGCCACTATGTGGCTCCGCCCCTGCCTATTAGAAGGTTAGGATGAAAACCTTCCTGAAATCTATAGATGAAAGAGTGTTGAATTTCGTTGAATATGGATGGGAGAAACCGACCGCTTCTGTTAGTGAGTGGTCAACGTCCCAAAAAGAAGTAGCCGCTTTTAATAGCAAAGTCATGAATTCTATTTTTAATGTTGTTTCTATGGAGGAGTTTAGGAGAATCTCAAATGTTGAGATTGCTCATATTGCTTGGAAAATTCTCCAAACTGTATATGAAGGCATAAAGACATTTAAAATAAACAAGTTGCAGCAATTAACAACTAGATTTGAAAGCATTAAGATATTTGATGATGAAGTTTTGATGAATTCTATGCTAAGCTTAAGATTGTTTGGAAGATACTTAAATCCTTAACTAAGGACTTTAGACTCAAAGTGACTGTCATTATTGAAAGTAAGGATATGGATTCCATTCCTGTTGATGGGCTTGTAGGATCTCTTTAGTCCTATGAGTTAGACCTACCCAAAACAAAAAAAAAAAAACAAAAAAAAAAATCTAAATCCATGGCTCTTAAGTTAATTGATGATGTTAATGACAATGGATTTGATGATAAACTCTCTTCTACAAAGATTGCATATCTTGCCAAGAATTTTAGAAACTTTTTTAGGAATAACAACAGAAGGGCAAGAAGTAGAAACAATATTGAATTTAAGAATTTTAAGAAAAATGAATCAACTGAAATCAATAATGCTGAAAAATCAAAAGAAAAAGTTGGTCAGTCTTCTAATAATTCTTTAGATCAATAATGTTTTAGTTGTCAAGGGTATGGTCATGTAAAATCTGAATGTCCAACATTTTTGAGATCAAAGGGTAAGTTATGGTTGTAACCCTTAGTGATGGTGAAGTTTTTTTTATCATAAGTTTGGAAGTGATGAAAATGGAAACTTCTTTGCTTTCACAACTACTACTGTAGTTGATGAAAGTATTTTGGTTGAAGAGAACCCTTCCGATAAGGAATTCTCTGAGTGTGTTGACTTGCAAGAAACTTATAACAAGCTATGCAAGGTTGTTGCAAAGGATACTATAAGTGTGGACTTAGGGCTAAAGAAGATTGCCACTCTTGAACATGAAAAGAAAAACTTCTTGTTGAATTTGCTTGATGCTAATAAACTGGTTAATAAGATAAAGATTGAAAATATGATGTTGCTTGATAAGATTAAGAACCTAGAACTAGAATTATTTGTTGCTAGAGAACAAACAAATAGGTTTGCTAGTTCTAAACTTGATAACATGTTGAGTATTTAGAAGTCTCTTTTAGACAAATCAGGTTTAGGTTTTGTTGATAGCATCTCTGTGGCTAAAACTCATTCCACAAATTTTGTCTCTTCTTCTGAACCATCTAAGATAGAAGTTGTCAAACTAGAAGAAGATGTTCTTGCTCCTAGGAAGATTAGGGTTGACCTTACAGAGTCTAAGCCCAAAAATCCTAACCTCTCTAAGGACAAGAAGTATGATATACTTTTGTGGGTTTATCATTTTTGTGGAAAGGCTAGGCGTACTTACCCAAACTGTTTGAAGTTGCAAGCTGCAAAGCGATCAAATAAGCAAAAAGTATTTGTGTTTCTAGCACATGATCCCATGGCACTTATTGGTGAATTGGTAAAGTTACATCTAAGAGGTTATTGGAGTTTCTCATGATCACATGATCCCATTGTACTTATTGGAGTTGCTCATCATTCTAATATGAATAATAACTCCAAAACCAAAGTTACATCTAAGAGGTTATGGATGCAAAAGGCTTAATACAATTGAGTCTTTTTGACATGATCCTCGTGCTTCATCTCAAAATTCTTTGTGACCATTTTCTTGATGTTTCTGTTTTTGTTTATTTCTAGGATTTGTATTGCATTACATTCATGCATTTCATATTAGGTTGTTTTTGTTTGTTTTTCAAAAAAAAAAAAAAAAAAAAAAAAAGGAAAGAGGAATGTGGAAGGATGTATTTTGTATTATATATCATGGATGTGTAGTTAAGGTTAGCATATTATCTTTACATAACATGCATGTGTACCTTGATTAGCTTGGATGAGCTTTTTTTTTTTTTTTTTTTTTTTTTTTTGCATTTGCTAGTTTGAGCTATGTAGTGTACATTGTGTGTGAGTTGTTTGTAATTTTTGATCACATGATCTTGATTTTCAATCACATGATTTTGATTGTAAGGAGTAAAAAGTCTCAAGAGAAATACATAAATAACCATTTCATCACTGTTTACTAACCAATCATGAACACCTTAGTGCATATCGTAAGGTTTTGTCTCGAGAAATTTAGTACATGTACAAAAAGAAAATAAGGTATAGCCTTAAAATAAAAAATAAAAAAAAGGAAAGAAAAAGAAATAAAATAAGGCATGTATAAAATAAGGCTAAAAAAAAATGCTGATTGCAAACTTGTTTTCTAGGAGATGTGAGAGTATATGATGTAACTCTTTAGATGATAGTCACTTTTAAATTTATGTAATGAGTAATGTAGAAATTATGATTGATTACTATCCACATATCACCTCACATATATCTCATGCTGTTACTAGTTGCACACATTCACAAGTTTTTCTTTGCCAAACTTAGTACATGAAATTATGTGTGAATTTGGTTTGGCCATCCAAGATTATATATTCTATGATTTTGATACAAAATATGTTCATTGGTTGAAAATTTGAGGGTAAAAAGTGTGAAAATCTTATTTTTGAAGTTCTAGGTTGAAAACAAATGTTTTTGAAAAACTTTTAAATTCATTCTCATGCATTTCATTCTGAAGTTCTTTGGATTGAATGTTTTCTGCATAAAATTCTATTGTTTTTCAAAAAATCCAGTTTTCTAGAATTTCAATTGATCGAATATGTTTTTTGATCGATTGAAAATTCCTTAATTTTTTGGCTTGGACGTTGCTTGGTTCTATTGATCCTCGATTAGTGCTTGATCAGTCGAATCTATTTTTCGATTGATTGAAACCAATTTTAGACCGATTGAAATTTTAAATGTTTTTAAAGAAAACATTTTGCTTGGCTTGATTGGTACCCGATTGTACTCAACCGATCGAAATTCGAAAGGAATGAAAATAAAAGTTTTTTTTCTCAGTATGGTTTAATCACTTTTTCAAAGACTTTTTCTCTTTTTCTTCCTTTTCTTTCTCAACCGATCCAATCCAATATTTTTTTTGTGGTTTCCTCCTCAAATCTTCAAAGGTTTTTGTCTCAAGTGTGGATAAGACCTAAATACCATCCTTTTTCAAGTTATTTACATTTTTCATGCATTTTCTTCATGATTTTTGAACTAAAGAAATTTGGGGTTTTTGATATTTGATTTGTTTTTGTTCAAATTTAATCAATGGGTTTCTATTCCTAGGTCATATACATATGATTCCCACGCATTAATTGGATTAATTTTGTGATTTGAGAAGGATTTAAAATTCTAGGGCTTGGAATTTGAGAAACTGGGGATTTTGTTCAATTGGTTTAAAATTGATAAAATTGACTTGTGTAATTGATGAATTATGTCATTATATGATGTTTCCTAACTAGTGTAATGATTAATTGATAAATTTGATTTGGTTTTGAAAAATGAAATTTTAGAAAATTGGAGTTTTTGGTTAAAACTCTTGGTACAAGTCAATTATTGGTAAATGTTGAACGATTGAACAAGTTTTTTGTGCATTAGAGCATGCATCATATGTGCATTCATTACATGCATCATATAGATTGTTATTTATTGATATTTTGTGTTCTAACCCTTTCTAATGCAGTCTGCCCTTCGTTTTTGTGTTTTTCTTGCTTTGTCATTTTTCTTTCTACTCTTAAGTTCATGGTTAGGAAAACTAGAGCCAAGAAAACCTCTACTTCATCTTCCTCTTTTGCTTTTCAGAGTGATAGGTTTCAGTTTAAATCAAATCAAAAGATGTCTGAGAAGTTAGTTGTCTTTAGGTCTGTTTAGGCTGAGAGGAAAGTTATTCTAGATAAGGTTGACCCTAAGTTTCATTGGAACTTTGAGCATCAAGGTTGGTTACCTCTTTTAGATGTAGAGAATCCCCCTCCGGCTGCTTTGATTAAGAGTTTTATTTAAACCTCTTTATCAACTCCGATTGTTCCAACATTCACTATGTGAAGACTTGGATAGAAGATGAAGAGTTTGTCATTACCCTTGAGGTAGTGGCTTTTGCTCTTAGAGTACCTTCGGTATAGCAGCTGTGTATCCTTACACAGAGATTACTCCTCTCAATGACATCATGTCTCTTCTTACTGGTACTTCCATTAGTTAGGGTATTGATCCTAGAGTTATCACACATGAGCTTACCGAGCTCAATTAATTGTTCTTTAGGATTTCTTGTCACAGCATTTCGGCCTATTTCTCATATACATACCATTCCCATTGAGAGATGTGCATTCTTGTACACTTTCATCACTGATGCTCCTATCAACTTTTCTACTCTTTTTATTCGTTCTCTTATTGAGGTTCATAGGAGTAGCGCTAAGTCTCATGGTTTATTCTTTCTTGTTTTCATTCATAGAATTTTGTTAGATTTAGGTTTAAAGGACTTCCCCGCATCTGAGCCTGTTCATATCATCGCTCTCATGGGCGGCACCTTTCTTAGGCAAAGGGTTGCTTAGTTAACAGCAAGCTCTACGTGTCAAGTTTTCTACAAGTGATGCATGTAGAGCCCCTCCTTTTGGTGATCCTACAACTGATGTTTTTGTGGACCCCACTGTTGTCGTGGATCCTCCACCATCTACATCATAATCTTCATCTATGTGTACTATGCTGGAGATGTGTCTCACCATTCAGGCGGCACATGGACAGCTTTTGTTAGATTTGCTTAATAAGTTTGCAGCCTTATGAGCAGATTTGACGGATGCTAGAGGTGCTTCCCCACACGCTCCATCCTCTGATGAGTCTTGATTGCCCTTTGGCAATATGCCACAAAAGGGGGAGTGCATAGTGATAAGGGGAGATGAGCAGATTTGAGTTATTTCGGTGTAGATTGTATTTTTGGGGGAGATATGTTTTTGATGATGTGTTGTATATGTTAGGGAGACTTTGTTTTTATGTTTTTTTGTTTCTTGTTTTATTTATGTTTATGTTATTGTTTCACATTATGATACATTGGTTATGATTTATAGTATGAGGTTATTCGTAGTATATGTCTTTTATTTTATGTTTTTGTGAAATCAAGAATTTTATTTTAGTTTACTTGTATTTTCCACACGTGTTTATGTTTTGTTTAGTGTTTCAGGAAATTACAAGTTGATTCATTCGAAGCTGCTGTCTACTTTTGCAATTGATAGATAGTAGTTAGGTTGAATTGTATTTTAGGCAATAATGTGTAATTGGGCTATTTTTACTTTGAGCTTTTATTTCGTGTAATGTGTTTTGTCATGGATTGCCAAAAGAGGAGTTTGTTAGGTTTTAAAACTTTAGGAACTAATGTATTAGAACTTCAATTTGTATATGTTGGCAAATCATGATCAAAACATTTAGTCTAGATTTAGACTTGGTCAAAGTTTGGTTTGATGTAAAGTTGGAATTGAGTAATTGCAGGACTTACTATTCAAAATCTGCAAGGCTCGATCGATCGAAAGTTAGGCTCGATCAATCGAAAGTCGTGCATCAGTAATTTTCTGCAAAATTCTCAAATCAGCCCAAGCCCATATAACGTGTAGGGTTAAATGTTTCACTCAAAGTATAAAAGGAAAAACTCTAGCTACATTTTAGAGGTCATTATTGAGTTGTGTGTTGAATCTTTTGCGAGATCTAAGAAATATTTACCTTCAAACACACACATAGAGCTATCAAGATCAAGATTCACATTAAGAATTTTGATGATTGTTTTAATTGCTGCATAAAGAACTTTCAAGAAGATTTGAAACCTTTGAGAGATGTCTTAAAGTCACAAGTAGGAGAACTTGTGGTTGCCAGGGGTAGAGCCACATAGTGGCTTGAGGAGGCCGAGGCCCATGCAAAAAAAAAAAAAAAAAAAATTTCCCATTAGACTAGGAAGAAAAAATTAATAGGCCCCCCAACATTAACCAGCGGCCCCCCTACCCATTTCTCAACCATTTTCCCAGCCCCAATAAAAATTAGGAACACCTCAAATTAAAAAAAAAATATATATATATATATATATACATATATATATATATATATATCTGTTCTACTTTAAAGAACAAATGAAATCGAAAAAAAAAAAAAAAAAAAATGTAACAGAGCCCACGGCAAGCCAAGCCCATGGCGAGCCCAAGCTCGCTCACGGCAAGCCCACGGATTCTCAACCAAAAAAAACCAATACAGAGCATCACATCGCTGGCAGAGAGTTGAAACCCATCACGTCACTGGCAGTGGCAGAGAAATCAAACCCCAATGCACATCAAACTCCAGCAAACCAAAACACAAAACACTCTAGCAAACCCAAACCAAAACGCAAAACACTCCAGCAAACCAAAACACAAAACAGAGGTGTTTATAAAAAAAAAAAAAAAACCCAATACAAAACCAAAACCAAACCCCAGGTCCGCAGCAAACCAAACCCAGTAACCCACGGTCACGTCGCCGCAGCTCAGTCGTCGTTGTCGTTGCTCGCCCGGTCGCCGCTCATCGCAGATCGCAGAACGTAGATCGGAGATCGGAGATCGCAGAGTTCTCTGCCTCTGCTCCAGTGCTCGGTGGGACGGTGCTCCCTCCGGCCCTCCTTCAAGGTATTTCTCACTTTTTCTCTCTAACTCTCTCAGTCTTTCTCTCTTTATCTCACTGGAAATTTGAAATCTTTTTTTCGCAGATCGTAGCTGTTAGTGCTTCATCGAAGATCGCAGATCGTGCTGCGGTGCTACCTCTGCTCCGGTGCAGTGGTGCTCATTGGCAGTTGCTCCCTCCGCTCCGGCCCGGCCCTCCCTCAAGGTTTTTCTCTCTAACTCTCTCTCAGTCTCTCTCTCTTTATCTCACTGAAGGAAAAAAATGAAATGAATATTTATGAAGAGTCTCTTTATTCTTTATCTAAGCCTATCTGATGATTCTGTCTCACATCTCGGTAAGTGTCTCTCTCTCTTTTGAATTGTGGCTCTCTGATTAGCTGGTTTTGCTTTTTGCCTGTTTGAGTGTTTTTGTCTTTTTAGATTTGGCACTATCTTATCCCTTTTTGTTGTTGGTTAGTGACTCAGTGGGTTGGTGTTTGGTAAAATATTAATTGTCATTTAGTGTAACGTGTTTTATGATTTGTAATTGGCATTGCGAAATTTTCTGATTGCAGCTAGCTATAGTGATTGGGGCACATTTTGTGCTTGTCTGTTGGCTGTTGAGTGGGGTGGGGAGAGGTAGATGGGCTATGGGCACATGGGTCGGGTGTAGTATAATAATTAAAGCAATGTAATTAAATTAACCAATATATAATAAAAGCTATATAATTAAAGCTATAGTGAAAATTAAATTAAAGCTAAACAATAATAATTAAAGCTATATAATTAAATTAACCAATATATTATAAAAGACAAATTAATTAAATTATTTTTGTTTTTTAATTTGTCTTTGTTTGAGTGGTTATTATTAATTAAAGTTGTATTAAAAATGAGCTGACTGTTTAAATTATAGTGAAAATTTTGTTTTTTTCTTGAGTATGAATAACATTCATATAACTAAGTAAAAATTTCTAATTAATTTTTTTTTTAAATTCTTTTAAGGTTAATTTTTGAGTCATATTCTTAAAGCTAAAAGAATTATGAGCAAACGAAAAACAATTGATGCATTCTTTAAGAAAAAAGATGCTAGCAATTCAGAAATTAGGACACCTGTGGCTGTAGAAACAAATCTTAATACTTCAATACCTGATGAACACTCCTCCAAATGTCCAAAACTTCAATTTGAAGAGATAGATCGTGATCTAGGATCACGTAAACAAATATGTGAATTTCCTATCAACCAACAAGATGAAATCCGACGAGCTTATCTCAAAAAAGGTCCATATCAACCTGAAAATATAGACTATCCATACAATGATGATACTCATCGTCGTCGATTTCAACCTTCATGGTTTGGTTCACATAAGGATTGGTTGGAATACTCACCTTCAATGGATGCGATATATTGTCTACCTTGCTACCTTTTTAGTAAGAAACCAATAGGTCGTCCCGGATTAGATGTATTCATTTCACGAGGTTTTAATAATTGGAAAAATGTGAAAGATGGAATGAATTGTCCTTTAATTCGTCATGAAAGGAAAGAACCAAACTCCCCACATAAAATTACTATGAAATGTTGCGAAGATTTAAAGAATCATTCACGGCATATTGACAAGCTGATTGAGAAACAAACGTCAAAAGAATTAGAGAATAATCGATTGCAGCTCAAAACCTCAGTAGAGTGTGCTCGATGGCTAGCATTCCAAGCTTGTGCTTTTAGAGGTCATGATGAAAGCCTTGATTCAAAAAATAGAGGTAATTTTATTGAATTGATAAAATTCAATCAACTTTCAATGACAAAGTAGCTAGTGTTGTCTTAGAAAATGCACCAGGAAATGCCAAATATACATCACCACAATTCAAAAGGAGATTTTGCATATTCTTGCTAGTAATGTGCGAAATGCATTCGTGAAGAAATTGGGATGAAAATTTTGCATTCTTGTTGATGAAGCTCGGGATGAGTCGAAGAGAGAGCAAATGGCCATCATTTTGAGGTTTGTTGATAAAGAAGGTTTCATTAAAGAGCGTTTCTTTCATGTTGTGCATGTTAGAAGACACTACTGCATTGACTTTAAAGAATGAGATATATGCTGTCCTTTCTCATTACAACCTCCACATTGAAAATATTCGAGGTCAAGGATAGATGGGGCTAGTAAATGCGTGGTGAATGGAATGGATTACAAGCTCTTTTTCTTAAAGAGTGCCATATGCTTATTATGTACACTGTATGGCTATAGGTTGCAATTAGCTCTAGTTACAGCATCTAGAGAAGTAAAAGATGTTCATCAGTTCTTTGATCATTTGGTTAATATTATCAATATTGTTGTTGGTTCTAGTAAGCGTAATGATGAATTGCAACATGCTCAAGTAGAACAAGTTGAGAATATGATTGCTTCTAATGAAATTGAGACTGGAAGAGGTGCAAACCAGATTGGTACTTTGCAATGAGCTGGAGATACTAGGTGGGGATCTCATTTTCAATCTATTTGTAGTTTAATTAACATGTTTGATGCTATTGCAAAGTTATCAATCTATCTCTGAGGAAGGGGTAACTATAAACAACGCGGTGATGCCGAGGGAGCTTATCAAGTATTAACATCATTTGAATTTATTTTAATCTTGCATTTGATGAAAGAGATAATGAGAATTACTAATGTTCTTTCTCAAGCTTTGCAACAATGTTCTCAAGACCTTTTAAATGCCATGCATTTAGTTTCAACTACAAAATCACTTATTCAAAAGTTGAGAGATGATGGATGGGAGCCTTTACTTGCTAGTGTTATAGCATTTTGTGAGCAACATGAAATTGATATTCCTGATATGAATGCTCGTTATGCTAAAGGTCGAGGTAGATATCGTCGTCAAGATGAAGATTTAACAATGGAACATTATTTTAGAATTTGCATATTTACAGTTGCAATAGACTCTCAATTGCAAGAATTGAAAAGTAGATTTTGTGAGCTAACAACGGAACTTGTCATTCTTAGTTCAGCTTTAAATCCCAAGGATGCTTTCAGATTATTCAATATTGTTCATATATGCAATTTAGTTAAGAAATATTAACCTCAAGATTTTACTGAACATGAACAAGAACTTTTGGAGTCTCAATTGCAACATTATGAGCTTGATGTGATAAAACATCTAGATTTTAGAATATGAGTACAATTTCCGAGCTATGTAGGGGATTAAAAATTTCAGAAAAGTCTAATATCTATTTTTTGATTGATAGACTTATTCGTCTTGTGTTGACCCTTCAGTTTCTACAGCAACTACAGAACGAGCTTTCTCAACTATGAAGTTGTTAAAAACAAGACTTCGCAATAGAATGGAGGATGAGTTTTTGGCAGATAATATGATAGTTTATATAGAAAAGGAAATTGCAGGGAATTTCACTATGGAGATGATAATGGATGAATTTTATTCCATGAAAAATCGTGTCAGGCATGATTTGATCCGGTTGATGATCCGACTGACTTGAATAATTTGTGTGGTTTTTAATGGGAGATTAACTGAGGCTTAGACCATGGAGCGGAGGCTTGGGCAGGCAAAAATTTTGGCCCTTTTGTAGCCCATTGTGAATCCTGTGCGCAGGATATAAAAGCTTTTTTTCTGTGATTAGGGTTTTGTCTTGTTGTTGTTTTTGAGAAAGAAAAACACTGTAGCCACACATTGTAATTTTTTTTATAATAGTGAAATCCTTGCAACTCCTGGACGTAGGCAAGTTGCTGAACTACGTAAATACTGTCTTGTGCGTGTGATTGTTTTTCTTTTGGCGTTTTGTTTTCTCTATTTGAAAGTTGATAATTTTGTATCCAATAGACTTAAGAATTATATTTAGTATATTTATGTTACAACCCGGCCCCCCCCATGTATTTATTCCTAGCTACGCCCCTGGTGGTTGCTGCAAATCAATGAAAGAAGTAGTTCGTGGACTCGGAGCTATCACGTGGTTGTGTTAGTAAGTTTTCTACACGAGTTTTTCATAGTGGATCTATTTTTACGTTGAGAATAGTTAGGTTAAATCATTTTCAAGTTTTTTACAGGTTAGGTTTTCCTAGGTTATCAGATCTGTGTGTTCTTTATTTTCCGTGTTATATTTCTTTTACACATATTTGTTTAACTTAGATTTAATCACAAACTTGGTAATCAACTTCGCTTAACATTAAGTTAAACATATTGTGTTAAGGGGTCTAAAAACTAACAAATTGATTAGTATCTTGACTTAATAATAAAAAATAATCATTATAAAATAGATGTCATATATTGAAAAATTATTCTATTTATGAAAAAAAAGAAAAAGAAAAACACGTGTATATGGACTTCTTAAGGAATCCTGTGTACATATTTTTGGGCCTATATATTTCTTTTTATAAAGGGCTTTTTAAGAAAATGGGCTACTTATGTAACTCATTTGAGGTGGGGCATTGTGCCTTAATAAATAAGTTGCTGCCAATTCAAACTACATACCCTTAACGTATTAAACAAGGAAGACCCATGATATTGAAGAACTAGCGAAATCTAAACAATAGAGAGCTAATTTGGAGATCGAAACAAAACCTACAAAACACGCAAAAAGAGACTTCAACGGTAAAGAAAGTTTGATAATAACATCTCTCTTAACTTCTAGAATTGACATTAACGGGTCTCTGTCTCTTATGGGCTGCCCTGTCTCAATCGTGGCTTATAACATTCTTACGCCCCAGATAGTATCATTCTCATCCAGTCTCATTTTGTGCATTACAGCCATCATGTGAGGCTTGAAGATGACATACCAAAAACAAAAAACGAGGCTCTTGAAGATCTCTCCGAATCCTCATGTTTCCTTCCTTCCAAAGATGACAGATTGTCACGATGCAAAAGGTAAATTTCGCTATCAACAAGCATACGCAAACAAAATTCCTGTAATTATCAAGTATTCTTGGAATAAACCACGTAATAAACCATCTCAATTAAAACAAACCACCTAACACAAAAATATAACATTAAACTTTTATTCGTGCAGAGTACTACGTTAGCTATACTCTGAAAATAACTAATAATTTTCCGAATCGAACTTAGCAGAGAAAATGCAACTTACCCAAGTTTAGTTCTTTATCATATAACTGGCACCAAGATACAAACGTCATAAACTACTTGACTAGTACATGTTTTTGGGCACAAAAAAACAATTGATACCATATCGGTCCCCGCTCTTGTTCATCACTAAAGATGAGCACGTTTGAATATGGTAGACAGTTGGGGTTCTGATGAAGTTGAAGGGGCCGAGTGACCTGTGTGGCTTGTAGTGCACAAACGTGGCTAACTAGTTCTTTCAACAACAGGAGAATGTCTCATCCATTCAGTTCTCGATCGTTGCATTTGATTGGTTCTGAGTTCGTTTTCGTTTTTTCAACTTTCAAAGTCAATATACAAACAAATAGTCCCATGTCCTTCACACTTTCCATTCAAGTTGATGTGTTTGATGCTTTGTTTTGTTCTGAACCGAACCTTTCTAATATGGCTCTTTTCACAAAGCTGAATTCGTTATTATTGCTCATTTGGTTGACCGGTAAGATCTAATTAAAGCTTTGCCTTTTTTTTTTTTTTTTTTGGGTACAATTGTATTTTTTTAAGCTCAACAAGCTAATGAAAATGATCTCTCCCAAACGAGCATCAGTCTTAGCCTTAACATGGCTCACCTACATACTAGATAGGGTGTATAATCCTCTTAAGAAACACTTGCTGCCATTGAAGATTACTCTACTTGAGCACTAAGTATGCAATTAGGAAACTAATTTGAGCCCAAATTGTGTGCTTGTTTTAGGTCATCTTGGCTAGTTAGAACTCTGCTTGAGAAAACTCTGTTAGTGAAAAAAGTGGCAGCTTTTTTTCTCGATCAGGCTAGATCATTCAATAGTGATCACTTGGCATTTTCTTGCAGACCATATTGATGTAATTTCGGACTAGGTAATTTGTTGAAAGTGACTAAAAGTGCAGTAGTACCTAATGAAATTTTAAAAGCCTTGCACAATTATTTAAGCTAAATAAGCAAGTGTAAGGTTTGCCCATCTCTAATTTGTTCACCAAGTGAAGCCCCTAGAAGCTGTTTAGTTGGTCCTTCTGGGCCCTTATAGAGCACTCTCACCTTACAAATACGATTCAAATATAGCTGAGGTAGGTAGTACAGCCCTAAACAGAATAGAAAAAGAATAAAAAAGGTAACACCATGCCAAAGCACCCAAATAGTATTTCTCAAAAAATATTGCATCCTGGACGTATATATAATATTGCTGAGTCATGTTGGCAACGAATTCGCACTTCAGAAGTATTTTTTAGCTCTGTGTCTTTCGTTCTTTGTACTTTTATTTGTCCTCATAAACTGTCCCCTACCCTTCAAAACAAACAGTTTAACCCATAAAAATATACTATGTTAATAGAAGCTATAGAAAGAGACTACTTACTAACCATTTCTCAAATAGAATCATTGTGCATTAGGTAAACCTTTTTTTCTTTTTTTTATGTCATGTGTAGTAGCTGGAAATAGAATTTCCTAAACTGCATTCTGTTTCGTAAGCAAATTGCAGTTGCATGTGTGTGTGTGTGTGTATAAACAGTATTAGAAGTTAGAACTCGTGCAATATGCCAGTATTTGATATCCATCCCAACTCCCAAGAAAGAACCATTACACAACAAGAGAGGACTGGAAGTTTTGAAAGAAATGCAGTGGCCAAGAACCAAAGAGGGCCCTTTATTAGGATCCAGCAATGCATGTAAGCCACGTACAGAAAATCGGTTTAGAGCTTAGAGAACTCTTGCATTAGCCGTAGTACGAATGTGAACTAGCGGCTGCTCTGAAAAAAAATCTGATTATCTGAATTGGCGAACCATTTCCAAGTAGCAGACTAGCACCCACTAGCAGTGTTCTAAGGAGTAAACAAAAGGTAATCATTATAAGATAACAAATTTCTGCTCGGTTAGGTAATTAAAGCTGGAAAACAATTGGCTTAAGTCTTAACCTCCTAACCAACCCAAAAAAACAAAAGAAAAAACAATAATAAAAGAGAGGAAAGTCTTTTTCACAACTTTTTTTTTACATCCTTTTAATACAGGTTTATTGTAATTAATTTTTTTAATGTACGATAAAAATAATGTTTAAAAATATATGAAAGTAATATTGTTCAAAAGGTTTTATTAATGTGTATTTTTAAGGCAAGAAATTTTTTATAAAAAATGAAAAACTAATTTACTATTTTACCAGTTTTTTCAATTTTTCAATAATTTTTTTTTTTTTAAAATAAATGATTAATGTACCATATACTTTAATTTACAATATACTTTAAAGGGATATATTAACCGAGTCCAAATCTTTTGTCCCACTTTTTCTGCTCTACTCTATACTCTACTAATAAATATTTGTTACGTATTTACCTAATTAATTAAATACTATCATTATTGACTTATTAATACTACAATTATTAATTAATAATAATATTTAATTAATTAAGTGAATACGTGACAAGTATTTATTAATTAAGTATAAAATAAAGCAGAAAAAATGGGACAAAAAAATTCGACATATTAACCGTACTCTTCTTGAAATTATAATAATTAATAGGCGATAGGCTATGACACTCATTATAAAAATATTAATTATGTTATTAATTTCTCTTTTGCAACCTGTCCCCAAACGTGGCCCACCTTTCGCCTTTGTGTCCGCTTTTTCTTCCATTGTGGACCCCATTGGTACCTCAAATTCCAAAAGCCCCACTCTCTATTTATCTACGCACTCAAAGAAGATGATTGATGGCTTAAAGTTATCTTCTTTATTTTCATTTCTCACACAGGAGAGGGAGGCAGAGAGAATCATAAATTCATAAGGGATTGTCACTAGCTTTGTATTTTCCTAGCACAGAGAAGAGAGTGTGTGTGGGTGTGGGGGGTGTTTTTGATGGGTAATTACAGGTTCAAGTTGTCAGATATGATGCCTAATGCCTGGTTTTACAAACTCAAAGACATGGGCAAAGGTAGAAACCACAATACCCCTACTACAAAGAAGAAAAAACAACCAACATCATCTTCAGCAACACAATCCTCAAAACCAAAGCAACCCCACCAATACATCCCTAGAAAATCCTACTACTTCACAAGGGACCTTACCCCAACTGATCATAGACTCTATAACTCTCCTATAACTAACCCAAAACCAAAAGCCTCTGACAACCATTTCCATGACCCACCAAGGAAATCTTCCAAACAAAGGGTCAAGAAAAGAACTTTGAGGTCTTCTTCACCTAAGCTTGTCACTTCCTCTGTCTCTGCTGGTTGTAACTGTGGTTCCACGCTTGACTCAATGTGGAACAAATCAGATTCTCCACCTGAGTACTCTTCTTCTTCTTCGCCTTTTGATACCTCACCTGAGACTGAATTTCACGATCCTGAATTCAGGTCTGACCGTATTCTTCCTACTGAGTCATTGGTGTCATGGTCAAGATCTTGTGCCTGCAATGTTAATTCTAATGCTAATGACATTGTTTTCAACGTGGATGATAAGTCTTTGCCTAGTAAATTCGGAAAGCTAGATGGGTTTGATTCCTTATCCGAGCTTGAACTTGCTCCTATAATAACCAAGCCAGCTAAATTCAATGATACAGAGAAGAAGGAAGAGCCAACAAAGTATAGGAGGAACTCAGCTCAATTTGAAGAAAGAAATGCACACGGGTCTCTATCGGTAAAGGTTGTGAAGGAAGAGAGACTTACCACGAAAGAGCAGAGAAATAGTCCTGTTAAAAGATTGTCTTTGAATTCTCCAGGAGGAGTCAGGCTTAGAATGAATAATTCTCCAAGAATCGCAAGTAAGAAAATTCAAGCACTCAATCGTAAAAGTGTGTCATCAACATCAAGGAGGAGTCTTTCAGATAGCTTTGCTGTAGTGAAGTCTTCCTTTGATCCTCAGAGAGATTTCAGGGATTCAATGGTGGAGATGATTGTGGAAAACAACATCAGGGCTTCAAAGGACCTTGAAGACCTTCTTGCTTGTTATCTTTCTTTGAATTCAGATCAATACCATGAGCTTATTATCAAGGTGTTCAAGCAAATCTGGTTTGATCTGACTGACATCCAATTGAAGTAATTTTCTTTGTCTTAAAAAGACTTTTTGTTACATATTCTAATAAAAGTTTTAGTTCTTAGTTGAGTATTTGAGTAGATATTAATCTCAAAGTTCTAATCTTTAGTGGGCGAACACAACGAATTGCACATCGAACTTTAGCCTCATGCGAATTGTATTGAATATAGAATTCTTCTGTAGAATATACCCTGTTTATTTTTTTCTTTTCATTTTCTTAAATCAGTAAAGCTATTTTCATAGATTTATTACAGTTACAAAATTACTGCAAGCAAAGATTGTTAACCATGACAAGTTCAGGATTTCAATTGATGTGATTCTAAAAGTTCAGAATTCAACTTGAGACTAACATAAGTATCAATTGATACATTTTTAAAAGTTCATAATTCGATTTAAAAGTAATGATAATATAAGATTTAATTTATAACAGTATTAAACTTCTTGATTTAATTTAAAGATTTTGAACCTATAAGATTTAATTTGAAATTGTCCTTATTATAAGTGTAGGCTTTAAAATGTAATTTACCCAACAAAATTTTACCATGCCTATGCAAGTGGATTAAAAAGTAAGTTGCATGTTACTTTTGAAGATATGGGTTCTCCTTTTTTTTGTGCATGTATTTTTGAGTGGAGTTTTGTCCTTGTTCTGTAACTCTCAGTAACTAAAGTTCATTCTTTATAGAAGTTGTTTTTATTTCCTTGGTGTTTAGTCCTCTGTCTTCTTCCTAGAAAATAACCAAAGAACTAATTTTATGGCCCTGAATTTCAGCACTTTCTTGCACCAACACCAATTTGGGATCATTAGACAAAAATTATATATAAAAGTAAACAAGTTAAGGGACCCTCACAAACAATATCCTGACAGAGTTTTCCATCAAATTCAGTATTTCTTGCCCAAAAGAAGATATTCTTTCAGGACAACATTCAGTTTTTATCTTTAAAAAAAAAACTAGAGGTGTCTCTCTGGGTAGTATATTCAGCTTTAAGTACTATCCCTTCCCCTCAGGAGATAAAGATAGAGAGAAGGGAAAAAAGCTGAGTTCAAAACCTTCAAAGATGAAAATTGTTAATTCAAATAACAAAAAGGTAAATTTGAATTTCTGCAAATAGTGTGAAACCCCAATAGCTTTGTACTGTTGCAAAGAGTTTTTCAGAATTGCTAGCTTTGTCTAAAGTTGAAATTTGATGTTAAAGTTACTTCGAACATATCAAAAGCAGTTCGAACTTTCAAACCTTAGATTGTGGACTAAAAGCATTAAGGACTTGGGAGGATCATGTGGCTTATTTTTTACAGGGCCTTCAATTAAATTATAGCAATGTTTATATCAATAACATAACTTTTTTCACAACTTGTAAAGAAGATGATAAATTGTGACAGAACAGTAGCATTACTTTTACATAACTCGATCATTTACATTGTTTTTTTTTAATGTACAAATCTCAACAAGTTGGATCAATAATAGTAAAAAAAAAGATCTAAATTTTCTCTCTAGACTTCATGATTAAAATTTATCTTATGCAAACAAAGAAAGGAAAAGACCTGAATGCCTTATTTAATGTGACAACATCAGTTTCATATAGTCCTTGTCAAGAAAACGCTGATTCTTGTGTCGTCTCTTTCCGGGACAAAGAGTTTTAAGCTAGGCACATCTACCAAATAAAATGAAATTTTTTTGCATTACTTAATGATGTTTATTCTAAGTACTCCCTAGCTTTACGGTATCAACTACTGTCTTGCTTCTGTTACTAGTTGACTTTGGAGCTACCATATTATAATTACATGTTAATCAAGTTCAGATTTAGCAACAAGCCTAGCTAGTTAATTAAAGACTTTAAATCTCAAATTCTTACAAAGTCCAGCTTTTTAAACCTGCCCTCAATGCAAGCTGGTTTAAGTAATTAAGTTGCTTGTTGGCTTTAACTTGAAAAACCACAAATTGCTGAATTACTAGAAGTTTTGGACTGAAGAGTACTTCCAGTCTTTACAGAACTTTTTTTTACGGGTAAACGACAGAATTTCACTCACGAACAAAAACTATACGTATGAGAAAATACAGTACAGGCTAGAGGAGACACCTCCAACTGAAAATATTAAATTTGAGTGCAAAAACAACAAAATCTGCTAGATTTAAACCAAATACCTTATCTATTTGATTTCCAAACACAACTATCACAGTAACCAAAAGAATGAAATCCTATAGAGAAAAATGGCAAAATTATCTTCTAACTATGGCTGGCAAAATTATCTTCTAACTATGGCTAGCAAAATTAGCTTCTAATAAGTATTCTATAGTATGGGCAGTAGTAATTCTGGCTAGGGAAGCAGGATCAAGCCATGAAGTGCCTTGGCGGGCTTCGTTACGCTAGTATGCATTTACTTATTTTATTTTGACTATGTGCTTGTTCTAATTGTCAGTCGCAGGCCACCATTGTTATTGTTTGGAATATATTCATGTGTAACTAGTGTAGTTAGTTCTCTTTTTCGTTTTTAAGGAAAATAGTGTAGTTAGTTAAATATTAAAGTCTCACATGTAATATTAATGACAAGAATAAACGACTAATATAAAATAGGTCATGTTAACGGATGCTCTTAAGTTAATTGTTAATAAACCATAATAGAAAAGTTTTGACACCACTTTCATGAGAAATATAAAAAATTATCAACAAAATTTATTTTTTTTATCATTCTTCTAATAAAATGTTTCTAAAAATAGCTCGTTAACCAATGCCATTAACCAATGACCTAAGAGGGCATTGGTTAACATTTCCCATATAAAATATTTGTGTCAAAATGCATAGATTTAAACTGTTGAGTTAAGTGTTTTTTATAAGTGATGTTATTTATATATATATATATATATATTTTTTTTTTTAGTAAATTGATGTTCTTCAATGTATGTTAACTACTTAACTCTTCCCAATGTGGATCATTTTTCATACATTTGAAAAATACGTTTTTCATTGTATGTGTCATTTCTTAAACTTATAAAGCTTCCAAGAAATATTAAAAAAAAAATTAATATTGGAGTCTATACATTAACTTACCAGAACAAGTATATAAATTAGAACATGTTAAAAAAAATAAAAAAATAAAAACTTATATCGACCTTAAATGTACCCCATCCCAATATATTCCAAGGAACAGAGCTAATTAATCTTACTATTTACCATTAATATTAGATGTAAGAAATAATATATTAATTATGAATAAACTCTTTCCATTTCAAGTGATTCAAATGAAAAAGATCTTGATTCCAAGTCTCATGATGACCCGCCATGAGCCATGAGCTTTGTAGTTGAATTAACATTTTTTCTTGATATTAACAATAAAAGTGTCTTGCTTTTAGAAAAATTAAGGCTCTTTTTGGTTTGGGTAAATAAAAAAGTGGAATGATGAAAAAAATTGCGATGATAAAAAGGAAAGGTAATAAAAAAAATACCTTTGTTTTCTACCGTGTGCGTCTAGTAGAGAGAATGAAAAAGTAGAATAATAGAGAATAATTATTATTATGCCCTTAAAACAGGGAATTATGAACTTTTGTTCTCAATGACATTTTTTATTTTTTATTTTCTTCTCAATTTGGAAGATAAAGAACTGGTAGGCCCAGATTGGAAAAGTCCATCCACCCTCGTTTTCTTTACTCTCCATTTTCACTCCTATCAAACAATTAATAGAAAATCACATTTTCCTCTCTCGTTTCCATTATCTCCCTTTGACCCAACCAAACATTGCATAAATGTACTATCTCTGACACCGAGGCCACCGGAGTGTTGAGTAGTCTTTCAGGAACCAATAAGTTTGACAATAAATTGTTCATCAAAAAAGTTTGACAGTGAATTAATTGGCAACCATTTCATCCAAATTAAAAATAAAAATTGGCAACCATGCCTTTACTTAGTCAATTTCTATAAATAACCAAGCAAATACTAACATAAAATAGGCACTCTATTCAAAAAAAAAACATAAAATAGGCACTAAAAATAAAAAAGATAGGACGTTTCTTGTTTGATCCTCAACCTAACAATTTCAAAGACAAAACACAATTAATACGGAAGATCTTATTGTAACTTATTGAACATTGACGTACGTGTGTTATCTATCAATAACGTACCTGGAGGGAAATGAATTTAAATATTGCAACCGTTGGCAGGTTTTCCTTTCTTTTTGTCTTTTTCTTTGTGTCCCATTATATAATAGGTACTTGGGTCAGGGTAGGCCGGTGGAAAATTCCGAACCCATAACTATATTATATGTGCCAGTGTGCCACCACAAACTTACAACAAAAGGACAAAACTATACTATATAATTTTTTACATATTCAATCTTCATTCTTCAACCAAAGCAATACAACTTTGAATAACAAAGAACAATTTGCAACAACTTTGCACGTAAATAACTAAATATTTACATACTCATCTTTCTTAATATGCACATTTCTTTTTTAAGAAAAAAATTTGTAGAGATTTAGATTTTAGAGTGCATGAATGCATATGGAAGTATGAAATGAGTAAGTTTAGTGTCACAAATTTTTTCATAATTTTACCACAATTTTGTTACGTGACGACTTATAAGTAATAAAAATAAAATAGTGGATCCATGACTTCATGTGGGTCTATGATTTTATTATTTACGAGTCGTCACATAGCAAAATTGGGGTAAAATTATGAAAAAAAAATTTGTGTTATAAAAAATTTGTGTCAGTAGATAAGTTACTCGTATGGACACTGTCTCAGATAATTTATAGCAGATGATGACAAAGCTCTCTAAACAAACTTCTCTTTGTATTTATTTACCACGCCAAACTGCTCCTACTATTTCGGTGAGCAATTAAGTTGCTGCCGTGGCATTATCTTATTTGGGCGTTTTCTCTTTCTTAATAATTTTGGTCGTATATAAATCTTCTTACGGCTGGTGAGATGGTATATTGTAATTAGTACATCAAAAAAAAAAAAAAAAAAAAATGAGTTAATGATGTCTATGGTACACCGGTCATGACTTATTACATTAACAAGTTGTAAAATAAGTTGAGATCACTCAACTCTTCTGTTGTTTCTTCTTAAAAAAAATAAAAAAATAAAAACCATCTTTTGTCTTCCAATAAGAGATTTGAAGTTCGATTTTTGTTTACACTAAAAATCAATTAAGTATCTTGATTTGATGATTAAGAGTAATCATCTCATCAAGATGAGTAATATTAGCGATACAAACTTTTTTACAAATTGCTGATATGGTGAGCGGTTATTAGTAAATGAAAAAGTGATGTTAATGATGGGTTTAAATAAAAACTAATAAAAATTGGCCACATCAATAGTTTGTAAAAATACTGTAAAATAATTTGTAACCGTCGTATTACACCACCAAGAGTAGACATCATAAATTTGTAAAATAGTCTCTCAAAAAAATTTGTAAAATAGATTGTAAAAAAAAAAAAAAGAAGAAGTTATTTTTATAGCATTGCTTTTTTTACTATTTAGTTTTGTAGATTAAGTTGTTGAGAAGTAGAACTTGGCTTCAATAACTCCATAAAAAGAAACAAATGTATGGACCTTTCTGGGGTCTTTCCTTATAAAATGAATGTGAGGAATTGAGGCACGGTTGGGGTTTAATTTTGAAGGGGTTGTGTCGGCGAGCCGCAAGGAGAGACCAGTCAATGGACCAAAAAAAAACCAAGAGTTGAGGACAAGACAACATAAATGCGCAGAGTCTGGATTTTTGCTTGATATTGCCATTGTCATCTTCTTTCATCTACCTGCCCAAACATTTTCAACGAATTTTTTTTTGTTAGCAATAGCAATGCATGCACGTGGTTGGGGCTACAGTCTACACTGCACCAAGAAGCTGATCCCATTCCCATATTCACAATAATTGCAAAACATGCATTTTTACTAAATCTCTTGACATGTCGCTATCAATCTATGTTGGATTTCATTGCCCATCACCAAACCATGCACCGAAAAAAAAAAAAAAAAAAAAAAAAAAAAACTTTGTCGTAGGATATGAAAGGGGTTGGATTTGCTTGTGAAATGTATTTGGTTGTTGTTTAATTATTCTCATTATTATATAATATATATTTTATAGAAAAAATATAATTTCAATCTATAGCATTCATTATATGATTAAATTGAGACACTTGATGCAAGGCATTTCAAGTAACTATGTGCATATATCCTAATCCACTTGTAACTTATTAATTAGTTAGTTAATTAGTTAGACAATTTCTTAAACATTAGCCTATAGAATTTAGACATTTGTCAACCATCTAGAGGCTGCTAATGCCAAACAACTAGTATAAGTAAGAGAATGTAAGCTCTTTGTAAATCAGTTTTGATAATTGGATGAATTGGTAGCCTTTGTGTACTATTTGGAACTAAGTGTTCTTGCAGAGATACTTATCTACTTATCAATATATTCTAAGTAACTCAGCTCTTTCATTATTTTTAAACTATACACAAACTGCCCATCATATTCCTTGCATCAGTTGATTTTTAATATAAGAAAGTCAAGCTCCAAATAGTTTATTCTAGTTATTATATTTTGACAAAGTAACGTCTAGAATATTGGTTTTAGTAGCGAATGAGTAGTGAATAAAATTCAATCTTTACTTAAATGCTACTAAGTGAGGATAAACCTTAGAAATTAGGAATAATGAAAAAAAATATTATTGACATGACAGCTAGCTCTCTCGCTCTCTCTCTCTCAATAGAGAGACAAATAGGGTTAAATCATATAAAATCACGAGAAATTTCAGGGAGTATTATCTCATACTATTTATGTGATGGATTACAGTTGATGTGAGAGAGCACGGGGATAATTGCACGTGTGGGAGACAAAAATCTTTGGGAAATCTTAAATTTGGACAAGTCAATAGTCATTGTTGTACCCGGGCGTAGTAATAAGCTGACCTCCATGACTCATGTGCGCATGTCTTTTCCATTTGTTGTTACTTCTTAATTTCCCGCTCATGCACCCCAAAAATTAAAAAACATTAAAATCATTTTAGGTCCATAATTTTTACACCTACTATAAAGCTAAGTTTAACTAAATAATAATAATAATTATCTTATACATTTAATATACAGGTCATTTGTCTTATAATAGGTACGTTTGATTATACATTGTGGGAGTTAATAGAGCATTTTTAAAATTCTTATTTTCAACTCAATACATAGTTCTTCAATAGCTTTATATATACAAATGAACCCAATATGTAAGTTCTACTGGGCTTTGTGCAGCCTAGTTTGTGTTTAATCCAGTTGATGATCCGACCCGACCTGAAATTATTTTTGGCCCGTTTTGTAGCCCATTGTGTATCCTATGTGCAGGATGTAGAAAACCTAATTTTTGTGATTATGATTTTTTTTTTTTTTTTTGTTCTTGAGAGACTGAAACACTGTAGCCGCACTTTGTATTTTTTCTTGATAATAGTGAAATTACTGCAACTCTGTGGACGTAAGCAAATTGCCAAACTACGTAAATATTGTCTTGTGCGTGTGATTGTTTTCTTTGGCGGGTATTTTCTCTATTTTTTTTTCTTATTTCTCACAGGTTGGAAATTTCGGGTTAATTCCCTACAAGTTCTATTAAACATTAATAATTATCTTATACATATAATATATATACACATCATTTGTCTTATAATATGTGGACCTCGTGGTTATGTAGATCCACGTATATGAAAATGGGCTTCAATTTCCCACTAACTTGGGAAAAATATACATGTGAAAATGCTTCACGGACAATCTGGCGCCTAGACTATAACCAAATTTGGCCTTGCAGGGAATCATGGGCTCTTAAAAGATTACTGCTACGCTCGTGCATATTTCATGTTTCTATCAAAAGATTTTTACCATATACAGGAGAATCGAAATCCACCTTTCTTTGAGAAAGCAAGCATGGATGGGTGATATATTCCTTTGTTCAAAGTTCAAACACATCAAAGAAGCTAATTATTTGTGTGTTACATATACAATTGAATCATAAATCACCACGTCAAGCTCACTTTTGCTCGTGAGTCGTGAATAATGAATATGAGGTCCTGGCCATCTTTCGGTAGGAATGGACACGCATTGTAATAGTTGTCCATATCAATCAAGAGGTGATGTCCAAGATGAACCAATCCCATCGTTATTTCTATCATTATATGAAGATAAAACATAAAAAAGTAAAGAAACGAAACAAACAAACCAACCTAGTGTATCAATAATTTGCTACAATGAGGAATTATAGCTCTCTTTCTGCCAGTAACTTTTTCCTAATTTGTTTCCATTCCATATTTATGGACAAAGTTTATAAAACAAAATGACTACAAGTAAGATTTAGACATCTAAATCAAAGAGCTCACAGGGTGGGTGTATATTATATAGTCCTTATTGATGAGCTGTGTCACATATTTTCACCCCCAAATGCTGGCGTTGTAGAGCATTTAGAGGGGGGCCCGATGGCCTAATCAATATAATTGGTAGTTAATAATGGTAGACTTTTTGTAAGATTATGATTTGTAATAGTCGTTTGATGGGATGTGTTAGTTAAAAAAAAAGGTACCTTCCCAATCTTTACGGGGATTGTGGTTGGATTCGATTCATTACCCCCGAAATAAAAGACTTAGGTGTGTACGTTTTAAAACTCCTCCAAGTGTGAGAAATCTGTCTGTGACATCTCAACCGATTAAGACGAAACTGTCAAGTAATGAAGCTTCCAAGCTTCAATCACTACTCTACCTAATGAATTGCCAATAATGAACCTTTGAACGAAGAATGCAAATTACTGACATAAAAAAATCAGGTAATATCTTTAATTCTTGTTAGGGTTTATGAAGATTATATAGTAAAATTATTAGTATTTTAAACTTTTTTTTTTCTTATAAGATGCATTTAACAGAGTCATGAAAACGACATTAGTACATGAAATCTGGAGTGTTAGCTAGCAGTATCTGCGTCTAGTAATCTAGTTCCCTAGCTTGATTAGCCTTAATAAAAATCCAATACTCAATTCAAGTTATATTGATAATTTAAAAGCATAGTGAATTTTTCAGGTCAGATTCAATAATTGGGTAACTGTACCTTTTATATTTTTTAATGAAAGAGAATTTTTAAAATTCAAATCATCCACATCTAAAATGATCATTTTTAACCAAATAATAGTCTAGATTTGAAGTTTAGATTCGAATTTGATCTTGATCAAAACCAGACTCTATTAAACTCCTCCAAGTGTGAGAAATCTATCTGTGACATCTCAACCGATTAAGATGAAATTGTCAAGTAATGAAGCTTCCAAGCTTCAATCACTACTCTACCTAATGAATTGCCAATAATGAACCTTTGAACCAAGAATGCAAATTATTGACATAAAAAAATCAGGTAATATCTTTAATTCTTGTTAGGGTTTATGAAGATTATATAGTAAAATTATTAGTATTTTAAACTTTTTTTTTCTTATAAGAAAGTTATATACACGTTTTAGTTATGTTGAGCTGCATTTAACAGAGTCATGAAAACGACATTAGTACACGAAATCTAGAGTATTAGCTAGCAGTATCTGCGTCTAGTAATCTAGTTCCCTAGCTTGATTAGCCTTAATAAAAATCCAATACTCAATTCAAGTTATATTGATAATTTAAAAGCTTAGTGAATTTTTCAGGTCAGATTCAATAATTGGGTAACTGTACCTTTTATATTTTTTAATGAAAGAGAATTTTTAAAATTCAAATCATCCACATCTAAAATGGTCATTGTGGGTACCTAGGATGAACGGATTTTCGGGCCAAGGGCTTTTTGCCTTGTAGTCTTTTACACCGCATTCTCGGCATGTCCTTCAACATTCTAGGACGGCTTTGCAGGACTGCCTTATAAGCTGTGAAGCGAAGGGAGTAGTAGTACACTAGTGCAAGCTCCAGAAGCATATAAAGCGCTAGTGGGAGGGTTCTCCTTCCGATGTGGGACTAAGGTGCCTCAAAGGGGTGAACGCCTGCACTCGATCGGGGGACAAATTTGTGAGGGCCTGGCTCCCCAAAGCGAACAAAATCCTTTGTGTGGAGTCAAGTACCCACAGTCATTTTTAACCAAATAATAGTCTAGATTTGAAGTTTAGATTTGAATTTGATCTTGATCAAAACCAGACTCTATTAGGGTTGCGTTTGGATAGCTTATTTTTTGTCAACTTATTTTGCTATTTAGTTTATTTTTGTTACTATTCATGGGTCTTACTGCACCTTTTGGTACTATTCATAGGTCTCACTGTACTATTTCAGTTAACTTTTACTTTTATCTACAATACTTTTAGTAAAAAGTTTTCAATTTCAACAAAATAAGCGGATCCCAAACAGACACTAAATATGCCTAATTGGACTTAGAGAGTTAAAGTGCAATCATCCAACCATATACTCCTCTTTTCTTTTCCTTCTATCTATGTTTAATGGGCCGAGTAAATTTTAGAACTACAAATTATTTTACAATTTTCTTATTACAACTTTGACATAGTAGACTATGAGTGGTTAACTATTATTTACACATAGAACCACTATTTTTTTTTTTTACCAATCACATTGTCATGTCACACTGTGACAAGAAGTTGTGAAAATTTTTGTAGTCCTAGAACTTTTCTTAACTGGTCTCGTTATACTTGTACTTAATCTAACAATTTATAGCCCAAGCTCACTTCAGTTTCTACTCTCCCCCCTTTTTTTTTTCTTTTTTTGAGAGGACACTTTAGTTTCCACCTTAAATGAATGGTAGCAGGACCTGAATCCAGGGAAAATAAGCTAAAAGGCCTGACTTCATGGACCTTGGCTTCGGTAGAAAAGAGATTGACTGGGGCTAAAGTAGGTTTTGAGCTATAAATTACTATAATCTTTGTAACATATTGGGGAAGTAGATCATGATATTAAGGACCTTTTCTCTATTTTCCATCCGACCAAAAAGAGAAAGTTCATCATACATACATTTGATTCCACGACAACTTTAATCTTACTTGTATCAGTTGCATGCATCCCCCCATTCAAATCAAATAAAAAAAGTACATTCACACTTCATTAATTTAGATATTGATACCTAATTGTCTAGAATCTTTGGACAAAATTAAAAATAAAATATTGCGTGATTTGGAGGAATAGTTTTCATAAATAAATACAATCTGTCTATTGTTACACAAGCATCACAAAAACATAACACAGTGAAGAAATTTTATTTATTTTTATCAATCACCAAGACAAGCTTTTTCATTTTACACACAAATTTTGTATGTAACCAATCTATAATTCAAATCCACAACCTTCCAAACCATGGAGTACAAACTACAAACTGTGCATCAAGAGGACCCATGCATAAGGAGTAAGAGTACAAACAGTACATCAAGAGGACCGACCCATGCATGAGGAGTAAGATAATTGTCTTAAAAGACAAAATGGGGGGAAAAATCTTGAACACTAATCATATGAACAGGAGCATTATGAAATGGTATACTGTATATGACGTTCCATATATGTACTTGTGTGCAAATCATGACAATGTATGGACGAAAATTTTGTATAGAAATGTAATTATAAGTGCAAGGATGATCTGGTCAATTATAGAAATTGTCTTACAGTCTTTGTCGGTACTGTGATTTATACTTGAAGGTGAATACTTGAGCTCTACGGAATAAGAGGGTCGGCTCCCTTGGCAATCTGGTACAATGATCATTTCCCCTGAAACACATTCAAATTCTCCCAGGGTCCATTCCTATTGTCACAAGTGAAACTTTACTTAGTATTTGTTTGAATGATTGGTGGGGTAAAATTAAGTTGTTTATTCAACATATTTAATTTATGTAGAACTTTACTTAGTATTCATTTGAATGATTTTTTTTTTTATTTTTTTTATAGAGTTTCATCCTATTGAGTTTATTTCTGTGATTTTTGTTCTTTATCATTAGAATAAGACACTAATCGGTTTTTGAATGATCATTTTGTCACATTGATGTTTCTAAATAGAGTTGGCAAGAAAATTGAGCTTAATTTTTGGAGCTAAAATATGGTTTCTATTGGTTAACAAGAGTTTGAAGTCCAAAAGAACATTGAAGGCAATTTTGAATTTTTAGCTCCTCACATAATATTAGGTTCATATTAATGCTCTGTTGTATTTACTTGTACCATGATACTAGACCAACTAGGTTATGGATTTATACAAAGGTAACTCCTACGTAAAGCTTCTCTCAGTTTTTTGGGGGCAACATTTACATTATATTGGCATTAGAGCAACAAAAGAATAGCCATGAATGTATAGCAAAACCAAGAGCTTTAAAAAGGCAAGTTACCTCTAGCTGTTTTCCAACAGTCACAACAATTGTGTCTGGGCCTTCTTCAAAAGACAAAGAACCATGCTTTGATTTAACATGAAATTGAGAATGCTCGATGGGAAGGTGGAGGCTTAGAGCATGACCACATGAATTCCCATTCTTCTCATTTGGCAAAGATTGATTTTTTTCCATGAGAAGGTCATTGTGATCGTATCTGTATAAGGTCAGAACAGTCTCTTTTTCATTAATTCCCTCCTGGGATCGCTTACCTGCACTTTCTATGAAAATTTCAATCAATTGTTTTGCTACATTGTCAAGTTTACTCGCAAGATTCTCCATATTTTGACTGCAAATAAGAAAATAAAGTTATTAGTACTTTTGTGGATGTTATTTAAAATATTTTTTTATTTATATAAGTTTTATGCAATGGAACATATAATGTACTTTGCATTCAACAACAACAACAACACACACACACACATATATGAAAACATAATTTAATAAAAAAAAATTAAATTACATAGTTATAATATTGTTTTATATAAATTAATTGAGAACATGTTACTAAAATAACTTTTTCTTAAATATACAGTAATCGATTGACTAACCTGAATATATCCAAGAATTTTATTTTTTATTTTTTTTAATTTTTTTAAATACACCCCAATTTCATGGAACATATGTAACATGCTACATGAAATTTAAATTCATTATATAAGTTTAGAATTATAGCATTTTTTTTTCTTTCCAAATATAAATATAATGCCTATTATTTAGACTTGAATTTTAAGGTAATCCTGTGAATATTTATCATATTTATTGTTTTTTTAAGGCCCATATCTCTAATTTCTAATATCTATTTTGTTTATATTTTTTTAGTTTATATAATAAAACTTCATACTTTCAACCAAAAAATTAAAGGGGAAAAAAAAAAAAAGAATTTTTGAGCCTATAACTAAAAAGGCAATCTACAAAAAGAATCAATTTAAGGTCCAATTAGTCCAAAATGGATCGAACTGGACCAACGTGGACCGAGTTGGACCTAAGTGGATTGAGTAGACTGAAGTAGACGAAAATGGACTGAAATAGATTGAAGTAAACCAAATGGACCGAAATGAATCAAAATAAACCAAAATAGACCAAAATACCGTGCCATATAGATAAGAGTAAGAACATAACATTCATCCACTCTAAGAAGTTCTCTTTTTTGCTTCTTTTAACTTAAAATGTTTTCATACATGATACATCCACAATTATATCCATTCGGTTAGCCTCTTCTCTAGCAATATTAAACTTCATCCAAGATTAGGAAAGCTACCAAACATTGGTACCTAATGAATAATACTACAGTCACAAATTATTGTACAATATTTTTACAAAATGTTGATGTAGTCAACCTCTTATTGGTTTTCATCTAGACCCACCATTAATATCATTTTTTCATTTATCAATAATCACTCATCACATCAGCAGTTTGTAAAAATTTTCTGTAAAATAGTTTGTATCTCTAACATTATTTGTACCCAACATGCTTGACCATTGAGCAATCGAAAAAACATCACAACCCATCAATTGAAGAAAAGTAATATTGCTTGAAACTCCTTGGACCATCGGTTAACCCATTGTTAGCCATCTTCAAAAATAAGTGATGCTAGTGATACCTATAGGGTTATAAACTAGCCAAGTTTTGCCAAGTAGTGTGTGTTTGAGCTTGACTCGTCAATAAAAATCAAATGCTCAAGCTTGGCATGACTTTGAGACAAGCCTAAAAATAATTTTTGAACTCAAACTTGTGAAAATTCCAAAATGTTTGAGCTGGGCTTGATTAATTAGTCAAGCCAAGGTCAAGCTTAAACTCGAGCTTAAGTCAAGTTTTTTAGCTTGGGATCCAAAAAAATTGCATCATCAAATGCTTATATCACCAAAAATCAAGTAAACAAATATATATATATATATATAATATACTCATTTTATCATGCTTCTATTACCCGTGATTAAAATTTGTTCAAATTACAACTTTACATAATTAAATCCATCTATCATCATTTATTGTATATAGTTTGAGTAATTGTTCAAAATACAATTTTTACATCCACATTTGTCATTCGCACAACTATAATCTTCACAAATTTAAATAAATTAACATTCCAAAACACACACACACACACACACACACATATATATGAATAAACAAGCTCTAAATTAACATTCCAAAACATATGTGTAATGTCATAATAATAAGTTTATTTAGTAAACATATATCAAGCGATAAACGAGCTTAAGCTTGACATGTTTTGTATTAAGCCCTATTGTT
This sequence comes from Quercus suber, assembly GCF_002906115.3. Lineage (NCBI taxonomy): Eukaryota > Viridiplantae > Streptophyta > Magnoliopsida > Fagales > Fagaceae > Quercus > Quercus suber. The sequence continues at coordinate 515,963 of NW_027069649.1, read as the reverse complement.
CACGAGCTTGTTCACGAACAATTTTTTTTGCTTGAGCTTAGCTTGTTTATCAAACAAGCTTAAAACTAAGGATCAAGCTTGGCTTATTTGTAAACAAACAAACATAAACAAGTTTTTTATCGAGCCGAGTCTAAGTTGTTCATGAACGGCTTGTTTTGTTTACAGCCCTAGATATCTAGACTTATTGTCTAGCGTTTAGGGAGGTATGACTATGAGATGGTTAAGTTGTCTTGAATCGTATCTCCATTTGCACTTGCTTGACCTCCGATATTGTTGGTTTAAGTATTGGAGCTCTCTACTTGCACAAATACTTGGTGGTTGTTAAGCTGGTCAAAGCGTGCACTCAAGGTAATGAACATACCCTTCATTTCCTTGTATATTTTCATTTGAACTTGCTGCATTTTCCTAGCATCCCAACCATTGCTCCTCCAAGCCTGGCTTATACCATTTGTTACCAAATTACGTAAGAAATTGAGTTATTGATTTGTTACTAGTGGTGGATTAATTTTATGAACCATTATCTTCCTACTTTTTTCTATTTTGTATAAGAGAAATAAGGAAAGTAAAGTTTTCTTCAAGGGAAACCAAAGACTTTCAATTTACTTCTTCACAAAAAAGAAAAAAAAAAAAAAAATAAAAAAAAAAAAAGAAGACTTTCAATTTAGACTAGCTAACTGTAGGAATAATGGCCCCAAAATTGTGATTGGGCCTTAGGCTCTAACCAAGAGCATGGTGATCCGAGAACAAATAAATGGTCGTAGGTGGATCAAGCTTAGAATCTCGTGAGTGAGGTATGAATGAGAAGGTGGTCCAAAGAGAAATATCTCCTTGGATAAGCTAAGCACAGCTCAAATGTGTATCCTAATAATCAAGATGACCTTCCAGGAAGTTCCAGTGATAGAGACATGCATTATAAACGTATAAGAAGGATGGGAGCTCAAAAATATCTAAGAGAAAGCTATTATCACCTCATTGAATGCTCTGTAGCTAACTCTCTGGCCGCATTAATGAGAAAGTGATCTCTGAACAGTACTTTTTCAACCTTACAACCACCCTAAAGACTTCTAAAAGAGGCTGATGGGACAAGAATTAGCATAAGCCATCAGCTGTCCATGTGTAGGGTAAAGATGAAAGAAGAGACGTGGTATAAATGAGAGTGAAGACTCAAAGGAAAAGGATCGAAAAAAAGGAGAGATAGAAGAGACTGTAGCAATCAAATTTGTAATAGTAATCTGTTCAATTGATTTATATTAGAACTTACCTCCTCGGACCGTTTCAAGAGTGAATTTATTTGGATCAATCCTTCTTGCTTTTTTTCGATTTTCTTTCAAACCTATTCTAGCCGTTGTCCAACTCATTAGGGCCTAGTTCTCTAACTCACTTTCTACAAATTTATTCTACTTGGCTCACTGAGCCAATATCCCATTACATTTTGCACTTAGGCTCCAAAATGTGTCCCTATACTAACAATTTGTAAATTCGGAAATCATGATTGATCTTTATTCATTATCTATGTCTGAATATATATAGGACTGACTTTCAACTAGATAAAAATAAACCCATAAACACAAACTTCCCATAATGTGTTAGTAAAATTAATCATGACTCATCCTGATTAATCTAGTATAACCTATTTAAATCAATCCTAACAAATCACAAATATTTGTCATCCAATATTCATAAAATAAGATACTAGCTAGAATCAAAAAGAAAATATCCATGGGAATAATACAACAATATTTTTAATATTGAGATTATGGTTTGCATAGAGTTAGCTTATTTTTTGCTTTTTATTTCTCATAAGGGTAGAGAAAATTAACATTAAGCAACTAATAAGCTTAGCGAAACGCCAAGATGAGGGATTTCTATTTGGTATCTCGTAATTTTCAGTAATTTATTTTCTAAATATGAAACAAAAAGATAAAGTTAGCTTATTTCTAAATAAGGTAGTTTTGTTCACCTAGCAACAGTTTAAGACTATACGCATATTTGGGCCGCAGGTCCATCAATATTTGGTCACAAAATGTACTAAACTTTCAGCCCAAATAACTCCAAAAGTCTTAAACAAGCCCAAGCCCAAAGAAATAAATGAAACCGATACCTGAAATTTCGATATCTTTCGGTGCCGATAAATTTTCCCGCCGAATCCAACCTTTCAATATTAGAACGATCCCACACAATCCCCTCCCGATTCCCGAAATTCAAATTCCCCTCCGAAATTCGGAACACCGATTCGGCATCGGCTTCTCTCAGCAACGACCTCAACTCCTCCCCGGAAATCCCATGACCATTGATCCGAAACGCACCGCACTCCTTCGAGGAGCGGAGGATCCGATCGACCGAGTCGCGACCCGTTAGAGATCCGAAATCGACGATCTCCGGGATCGGATGACGATGAAGGTGGTGGGGCAAAGAGAGGTGCGGGAGTTGAAGCGAGTTGTCGAGGAATTCGGTGAAGATCTCGTTGGCAGCGGAGCGAGATCCGGCGGCGGTGGGGATCGGAGAAGGAAGCGGCGCCGCCTTGCGTAAGGTACTCATCTTGCGCATTTTAGAAGCGGCGGCGCACGTTTAGACTGAAGAACTGAGAAGAAGAAGAGAGAGAGAGAGAAATGAGGATTGGTTATATTTATATAGATAAAGGAGGTGTTGAAATTGAAATCTCAGGGACCCGCGGGGAGTGGTGGTGGTGCATGTATGGCGTAGTTGGCACGTCTACAGTGAAAGGTATGATTCAAATTGATTTATGATTATGAATTTCGTTAAGGTTTAATTTATCGTATATCGTATTTGTACCATTGTATCGAGTGTGTGAGCAAATATAAGCATATACCAGCTCGCAATTCTACCAATGCTATAAGGTGAATTGTGTCAAAAATTGGTGGTCCTATTATTGCTCTTACCCATATTACAATTATTTGGATTTATAAAAAGACTAGGCGCCCTTTTCGAAAGTATGAGGTTGGCACTATGTTCTTATCATCCGATTAACTCTATATTTGGGAGTGTGTTTTGTTGTTAAAGTGAAGTATTTGGGTTTACAAAAAGGAAGAGACACCCTTTTCCAAAGGTCTAGAGATTGCTACCATATTGTTGCTATCTGATTAACTCTATCTTTTTCAATAGCTTTTGTAATCCAAATCATTCGCACTATAACTATGCATCAAATCAATGCTAGTCCAAGTGTATGTAGAGTATTAGATGGCCTAAATATATGCTTGGAATAAGCTTCCCCCAACACGTTAAATTTGTTCATGGCATCTTCTAATTACTCCTAAATAATTCTTCATTTTTCATAGTCTAAGACGTTTTTTTTTTTTTTTAATTAATGTGTTCGTTTGAATAATTTTATTTTGTTTATTGTGTAAAAATATATTAGTTTTTTTTTGGAGAAAGAAGACATCCATTATATAATTAATGGGCGGTCAAATAAAAGTATATTAGTTAGTAATAGAAACAAAACTTTAAAAAGTCGTATATAAGAAATAAACAAAATAAGTGAATGGAAATAAGTTTTTGGTTTGATTATTATAAGAAACATACTCTTGATTTGGTCATAGTTTAATTTTTATTCTTATCAAAAGCTTTACGGCTCACTTATATTACTATGCTCTATAGCGGATAAGAACCTAAATTTGAATTCCCCTGCACTTGTTGTAAGCAAAAGAAAATTTTATTTATGTACATATGAATGAGTAAATTTTATTCAACACCTTACAAAGATAGTTTAATCAGTTCAACAACTCATAAATACAAGCATTACAACAACATCAAAATAGCTACAAGCAGCTGCAGACTCGAAGGATCATATTATGCACCCAAAGCATTGCTTTGAATCCACACATGATTAATAGCATAAACAACCTCTGCCAGCTTACACAGGTCATATTCAGTGATCAAAGCTCTCACTTTGTAAGGAATCTGGGAGAGATGATTGGTAAGTAACTTTACTCCCTCTTTTTTTTTTTTTAAGTGATCATTACCAGATGTTGGCTTACAGAGGTGGTTCTAAAACTTTTCCCTCTCAGCTTGAATTCATAATGATTCAAGAATTTACTTAAGCACTCCATGAAAATACCAAACTTCACCATACATATCTTTGGAGAGCCTAGCTTTATACCCATAAAAACCACTTATAAACACCTTGCCTTAAAGCTTGCCTGGTTCCTGAAACCCAATGTTCTCAACAGCTCCCACAGTTTTGAACAATCTCCTCTTGTTTATTTCCTCCATCACAGCCCTGCGCAACAACTCACTACGTGCATCCACAAATGAACGATTCCTAGTTAGCCTCTGTGAGAGCTTTGAGCCATAGTTTCTCCCATAATCAAACTGCAACTCGCAGTACTGTTTGGAATGATTTGCACCCATCATATCTGTAGGACAGAATCTTGTACATGTGGGAGCCTTTGCATTGCAAATGGGTTCACCTACTCTCCTAATACTCGAATCATAATCATCTTCATTGGCCGAGTAGTAACTCAAATTTGAGTATTTGAAGGAGTTCAAAGAGCTCTGAGAACTTGCATCGTCATTGATAAACAAATCTTCTGCATTTCGATGCCATGGTATCAAATTGAGATAGCTATTAAGGCATCATTTGGTTAATAAACATTTCAAAAAGGAAAATGCTTCATTTATTGAAAAAACTTACAAAAATAATGTAGTAATAAATGAGATTGACACCAAGACAACAACAAACTAAAAAAATGATAAAAGTAAGGCTCATGTACATTGCACAAAACAAAGACTATTGTCATCTTCCTATTATGATTGGAGTATTAGTTTCCAAACATGTTTAGAGTCAAACATTTTTCCTAAAAAAAAAATGGAAATACTAAAACATCTACCAACCTTTTTCCTAGCATCACTCAAAAAAATTTAAAATTTCTTTCTTGTTATGCCTTTAAAATTTTGAAAATTTAAGTAAAACTTGTAATCGCAGTAGAATTGATCATAAACATTAAAAAAAGACTGGAGTAAACAATATCAAAAGAACTAAAATGTATACCTTGAAGCCAGTCATGGCCAGAGGCTACATTGTTCCCATGATTATGGGTCTTGTAGGAAGAGGTAAAAGCTGGGAGACATGCTTGAGAGGAAGAGCAAGAAGAGGATGAATAGAAAGGATGGTGGGTACTATCATTGTCTTCTTCTTCTTCTTCTTCATAGCTAAAGCTGTGCTGATTATGAGACTGGGATGTGCCCCCCCAATCCTTCCAAGTTGGAACCAAAGAAGATATCTCATCCTCTATCATCTCAGCTATCTCCAATGGTTCCCAGTCGCTAATTTCTAATTCTTTGACCATCTCAATTGCTACGTCAATTGCAGTGTCGTGTACAACATCGAATGAAAAGTATATGTTCCTGGCATGACCTGTATTACATTGAAATGTTACAAGTTTGGAAAATGACAATGGCAACTAATATTTTTTAAAATAAGAAAACCCAAAATTTGTCAAATGAGAGTGCCTAAATTAGAAAAATTAATAATAATAATAATAATTTATCATATTAACACAGATGTCTAAGAATAATGGAATACGTCACATACTTACTCTTAGTATCGTGTCCATTATCAATTTGTATTTGGTTTGTTTAGTTTGTTTGCTTATGTACATTATTTTTAAAATCTCCTTCTTGTAGACACTTTTCCTCAAATAAGCAAATAAGCAGATAAATAAATCCAAAACAACACCATGGAATAATGGAATACGTCACATACTTACTCTTATAGTATCGTGTCCATTACAAGGGAGTCAATATCGTACTGGAGGCTGTACCGGTTTGACCACTGGTACGATATATTTCGGATAACGGTCAATACCGGTGTACCGTTCCGGATCTACCGCTATTTTATATTTTATATATATATATATACACACACAAAATATAAATATAAAAATAATAAAAAAGAAAAAAACGATTAATAATATTGTAGTACAACAAGAATCATGTCTACCAAACTAACATTTAGAGCCACATTGTTATTCCAGATATTAAGTACGTGTAAAAAATAGAGAAAAAAGTCCAACACTTCTCTTATTCTAATTTTTCTCTTCCCTTGTCCCACGTTTATTTTATTCTTTCATTTATTTTTTTTTACTGTTGTAGCCTGAAGCCTTCTTTTTTTTTTTTTTTTTTATCATTAAATATCAACTTTGCTATTACCAAAAAGAACTACATCTATTATCCATTGGCTAATGCTACATCTATTATCTATTGTCTAATGCATATCTTCCGTAGATTGGCAGGCACTTCTAAAGCTAGTTGCCTGCTAACATCATTCCTATTTTCAAAACCTATCCTATTTTCAAGTTCCAACACATCAGCTTCACACGCTATCTCATTACAACCACCCATATCCTCTTCCTCTTTCAAATTAATTTTGTCATCACCCTTCACTTTTTATTTTATTTCTTCCCCCCATTAGTTACAGATCTCTTTCTCTCTCTCTCTCAGTATCAGACGATTCACATCAGGTCTTACTCTTTTAGCGCATCAGTCCAGTCTATTTTTTTCTTCACTTCAAACCGATTTCCAGTGCATGAATCACCGACGCCTCTCCTCACTACCAATCGGTATTTCATCGTCACCGGTGTGATAAAGAGGAGTCAAAGAGAGACAGAAGTTTAGCGTGGCGTAAGAAGAAAAGTTACCGGTCCGGTATCCACTAACCGGTACGAAACAAGAGAGTATTTGTACCGGTGCACTGGTCGGTACAGTATATACCGGCCGTACCGGCAGCTCCATTATCAATTTGCATTTGGTTTGTTTAGTTTGTTTGCTTATGCACATTATTTTTAAAATCTCCTCCTTGTAGACACTTTTCCTCAAATAAGCAAATAAGCAGATAAATAAATCCAAAACAACACCGTGGACTTTAAATTTAGAGAAATATTAGGAATACAAATTTCTTCATATATATAGCAATTTATTAAAGTGATAAATTGTGAATGGAATAGCATTACCTTTACATGTATTTATTGCTACAATTTCTTTTCTTATGTATCAATCAATACTATTAGGCTATGTCAAAGGTAGGGGTGGCAATTCGTGTTCGCGTGTTGGGTTCGTATCGTGTCAAGTCATAAGTATTCGACTACAGAGGTCAACACTAACCCGACATGTTTATTAAACGGGTCAAGATTCTTCAACCCTAACACGACCAATTTATTAAATAGGTCAGTCGTGTCGGCCTATTTATTAGATTTTATCAAAATAAAAAGAAAAAAAATTATGAAAAAACAAACAAATAAATATTTTTAATATAAAATTTAGAATTAACGAGTAGCTACATCACAAATAATCATTCAAAATTAAAGTATATGTCAATATTACAAATAATCAATCATAATATGTCAAAGAAAATAAATCACAACAACTAATAAGTTTATATACTTATAGTTTAAAAGTATATCTCAATATCACAAATAATCAATCATAATATGTCAAAGAAAATAAATCACAACAACTAATAAATTTATATACTTAGAGTTTAAGGGGTATATTAGTAAAATATCATTTAATTAAATGGGTCAGACGAGTTAAATAGGTTCTATGTGTTCAACACTAACTCAATTCATTTATTGAACAGGCCAGCCGTGTCAACCCAAATATGACACGAACCCGTTAAACCTCAACCCATAACCTGCTAATTTCGTGTCATGTCGTGTCGTGTCAGGTTCGCAGGTCGTGTCAAATTTTGCCACCTCTAGTCAAAGGTTATAAAAAAAGGTTGTGAAGAATTTTGTGTTATTAGATTTAGAGCCATGCACCCAAAAAAATTCATTAAAAATTCCACACATATTCTCATAATTCACTTCACTTTGACCCACTATAATACAAATATAAAGAGAGGTGAAATTCTTGTGCCTCTAGATTATCATTAAAATTTAAGCAAATATAAGAGAGGTTATGGCTTTTAGCATACCGTCCTCCGCAGAAATTTGCACTTTAAGGAAAATGGAATCATCTTCAGGGTCCAAGGTCCCAGTGATAGTCATATCAGTGCGCCTAATTGGATCAGGAACCAAAGGTGGCAAACCCACCACTGTTCTTGATTTGGGACTTTCGGTACGTGTGATGGGCAACAATCCACCTTCTTCAGAAGCTAGAAATGGGTCCAACAAAAGCTCTCGGGCTGGTAATCTTTTTGACACGGTCTCTAAGCATTTTCCCACAAATCTCTGAGCCTCCATGTCTTCAATTCGGTAAAATGCATCGGGCAGCTTTCCCTAGTAATAAGTCACCAAGCCAAAATGTGAAACTTAGCAAGATTATGCATTTGGAGCATTAAAGAATAAAGATATTAAATATTTATAACATTGAAAATTAACTATTACATTTATGTTTTGAGCTCTCTTAATTTTAATGCAATAGTGCAGGAATTGAACGATTTCATGGTGCGAATTAATTTAAAATATATTTAAATATCACGTTATTTAAAATTTTAAATAGCATGATTAGTAGCTTAATTACCGAGGTAACTTTCTTGTATATTTGGGCTGGGTTGGAGCACTCGTTGTAGGGGTACTCAGAAGTAAGCATTTCTAACAAACACATGCCAAAGGAGTATATGTCAACGAGTTCATTGTATTCCTCTTCGTATAATTCTGGTGCCATGAACTCTGGTGTACCTGATAATTAGAATTAATAAATAAATAAATAAATAAGACCAATAAACAAAGGAGATCAAATTCAATAATTCAAAGGGTAAAAATTAGTCTACACACCTTGTTATACACACTTTGTTATACACACTCAAACTATACATAAATCATGACTTAAAAGTCACATTTTCTAAGTTTTTTTTTTTTTTTTAAATTTTTTTTTTTTTAAGATCACATTTTCTAAACAAAATGTGTGTAATAAACACCACTCTTAACCAAAAATCAAAATAATGAAAGAGAGTGAGTGTACCTATGACACTGTGGGCGTGTTGGGAGCCACGAAGGATGGCTGCTAGGCCAAGATCACCAATTTTGACTTGTCCAAGATGACCATTGATGAAGATATTATCGCATTTAAGGTCTCTGTGAATCACAGGAGGATCATGGCCATGCAAATAAGCAAGCCCACGTAGGATTTGGCGGCTCCAGTTCTTAACTGCTCGAATATCTACTCGCCGATACTTCAGCCTATACCTGTTTTTACATCACAAAATAAAAAGAACTAAATTTTGTTTCAACTTTTTATTACAATTTTTTTGGGTAGCAAGTGGTGTAGGTACAACTCGTCACTTACAATGGTACAAATCCACCCATCGTTAACATTATTTTTATTATACACTAAGCAAAAAAAATATTAAGATACTACTTTTGATAATTATATATGTGACTAAACTTATTGTAGTTTAAGGTGACCTATGAGGTTAAAGTGATAACTAGTAATAATACTATTTTTTGTGATGCCCCATATCATTGATTTGAATCTAACCTCCCCCTAATAAAGTAACGTTGACATATGAAAAGTTTATATATCTACGGTATACTTATTTTTTAATTCGTATCATACTTAACTAATCTTAACCATTTATCTATTATTATAAAATATATATATATATATATACATATTACATAAGACATATCTTTTTTTTTTTTAAGTCTAAGGTTAATATTATAAAATATATATATATATATATACATATTACATAAGACATATCTTTTTTTTTTTTAAGTCTAAGGTTAAGTACATCCGGTACATATTAAGAAAAAAAAATCTTTATATTTGCTTATTTAATTTAAGTGGGTATCTAGGGATAAACCTTAAATTCAAAATATAACTAAAACAAAAATAGAGGAAAATAGAATAAGGTCATGTGATTACTTACTCTCTGAGTGTACCGGAAGTGAACATTTCGGTGATGAAGTTGAAAGTTCTACGATTGATATCAACCCAAGAGGTGTAGAATCGCATGATGGAGTTATGGTCAAGGTTCTTGAGAAGGTGAACCTCTGAGTAAAGTCGCTGCAATATTTCTGGTGAATGAAACACTTCCTTAAGTTCAACACGGTTCCAAGCAACCTCTATTCCAAGAACCTCATCAAATCCTCTATACACTGTTTTCACTGCTCCTTTCCCAAGAATTTCCCTGAACTGCAAAGCAAACATTAAAAGTCGATTCACTATTATTTGGAAATTTGTATATAAGACGAGTGTAAAAGAACTTTTCCAAAATATAAACAAAAATATTACAACTACTACCAATTTTACAATAAAATGTTTATATAAAATCACAATGAATGCAAATGGTACTATATTTACAATATAATCAATAAATTTTTAATTGCTTTTTTTTATTTTATGTTTAAATCTTGATACATAGGTTTATAAAATTTATATAATAAAATTTATAGTACTCCTAATATTATTTTATTAAAAATAAAAATTGACTAACTTATGGTGGTTGTATAAACTAAAGTACCAAGGTTTGGGAAGAAGGGGTTAGGTATCGATTTGCAGTATATGTTGATGCTTAATTAATAAGGTTATGATTTATGGGTCCTATTGAATCTGGGGCATTGAATTGTGTAGTGAAATTTTTGCTCTACAATTCATAAAAGCGATGGTGATTAAAGTGAAACTAGAAAACTATTTCGGCATAGTATTTAACATGTATAGATAATTATCCTATCAATAAATCAAAATGAGTGAATAAGGTAATTAATTAACTGGATTAGAGACTAAAGAATTTTAATCTAGAATCAACCAATCAGTGCGTATATAAATGTTATTTTTTTTTTTTTTTTTTTTTTTCTTTTTTTTGCTCATAATGATTGCATTGGGGAAGTCTTATATATTGTAACAAAGAAAGTCTTGACAGGTGTATTTTCTTTATCTCGATACACAAAGATATTTTTATGTTTTCTCTTTTTAATTTCTTTTTGTTTGGAAAAGAAGGCAAGAAGCCGAAGGCACTCGCTATGAGCCTGCGAGTGACTCTTCAGCCCATGGGCTGGCGTTGAAAAGGACGGGTGTGTGTTGAGACCTTTTTTACTATTTTTTATTTTTTGGGCTAAATGTGTTTTGTGACTATTGTGTCAACCAAAATGGTCTAGCCAAATAAAAAATACTAATTAAGTGAGATGCTCCACCGCATAAATATTTAAATATAAATTAACAATCTTATCAAGCTTGACCCAACTAATTTGAGGTAAGCTAAACTCACCCCAAAAATTTAGTAGGTATGAATTTTCTTTTAGGACTTTTTTTGGGGGGGTGCTATGCGACTTTCTTATTCTAGAACTCATCGAAGCTACAAACAGTTGACCCCGCTTTATTTGGATTTTGGAACAAGAAGTGGCTTTTAAGTTCTAACCCCAATCATAATATGTAATCCTTGAACTCATTACTAAACTCATCTATCATAGTCAAAAGTAATTTTTCAAGAAAAAACCACATGCTTTAAATCACAAAGGTCAAGAAGAAGTGGCTTTTGAAAGTTATCTAAAACAAGCACTGCACCAATTACCACATGCTCGAATTTCTTGAAAAAAAGTATACCCAATAAGATAAATTCCTCCTGCATGCATATAATACTGTCCTTGCAATTTTTATCACTTATGGGTTATGGCCCAAGTTTATTGTAGAACTCAATACTCTATAAGCCAGTACTTGAAAAGTCAAGTAACTATAACCTAATCCTACTAAGATTATATGGTGAATATGAATTCTTTTGCTCTCTTTTATCACTAATAATGATGAAAAGCCAGACTATATTCTATAATCAGCTCGTTTATACAAGATCATGCAGAAAATTTGAACTTTTTCTAAGTATGTACATAGAAAGAAACTCAGAATTAAATACTTACTCGTCCATATCGACCAGATGGATCAGTTTCAACGTATCCAAGCTGATCCTCAGCTCCATCAACACACCCTCCTACCCTTGCCTTGTACATGACTGAGAAATCAACGCTAGCTATATAGCTTACTGTTTATTTTCCTATATAATACTTGCTTGATAGTATTAAATATGTAATAATAATTTTAGACAACAAAGATGGAAGTGAATATATGCTAGAAGATCCGAGGCTTCCCCTCGTGATTTTCATAAGAGAATACACCAAACAATAACCAGAAAAGCCTTGAGTAATCAACGCTAAGCATAATCCAAGGCATTTCCACAACCCCACGTGAGCACTCGAATTCCTTAGGAACCATTTGTCTTATAGAGAAAAGACTTAAGAGAAGTGAGGGACAGATATATATCCTAGATTTTTCTTATTTCAAAAAAAGACAAGAATATTAGAACTAGCTAGGAAACTGTTAAAGACTATTTGGGTGGTGTGGTTGAGAGCAAAAATTGAGAAGAAGTTTGTGGAGGAAATTAATAGGAAAAAAAAAAAAGCTTTTTTATTTTTATTTTTTATAAACTGAAATGATCATGTGTGGGACTTTGGCTTGAAAATGGGATTCTGAATTTGAAGAATCTGTGGCCATGCTTTGGTAGCACCATTTGTGGATGTGGGAGCAAATCACAAAAATTAGATTTCAAATAGAGAGAGAGATTGAGGAAATCTAAGAGGAAAAGTTTGGAAGAGATATTGAGAGAGAGAGACTGAGATGTTTTGAGTAGATTTTGGTGCAAAGACAAAGAAGGTAGAAACAAGAGGTGGTGCTAATGGTAATATTATATAAGGACCTTGATCATCACAAAAATAATAATAATGACCTTCTATATGGGTCCCCAGATAACGTGGCTAACGGAATTCACTCCGTCCAAACTCCAAACAAAGAATAAATATACTACTATGCCTATAAATAAATAAAAAATGACAACAGTAAACTTTGATTATAGTCTAAATGTACAATTTTCACTAAAAAAAATTAATATATATACATATTTTTAAAATTTAACTACTAAATTGTAAGTTGTGTATGCTCTTAACATATGTGTCAAATTTCATACTAATCAAATATAATTTATTATTCAATTTATAAATATATTTTTTATACATAATTTTAGACTAAAAAATTTAAAATTTAAAATTTTTATTGATAACATAACTATTAATATTTGATTTTTTAAAATAAAAATAAAAAGAATAATATACTGTAAAAAAAATATTTATGAAAATATCAAAATATTATATAAAGAAAGAGGATAAAAGTTTGAGAAAACATTAGGTCCGGAGCTGGCGTAAAACCAGTGTTTTACGCCAGCCAATCAAACCACGCCACGTCAGGAAAAAAAAAAAAAGCTGCCAGCAATAATCCCTCTCCCAACAGCCAAAACCTCTCACGCCAGAAAACAGAAAAACCCCAAAAGCTCTCACCCATTCATCTGTTTCCTTCATGCCGAACCTCCACCACTGCCATAGCCTGATCCCGGAGCTTGAGCTTAAAGAAACAATAGACCTCAAAAAAAAAAAAAAAAAAAAAAAAAAAAAAAACAATAGACCTCTCTCTTCCTCTTCGTCTGTCTCTCTTCTCAGATACAAAGCAAGCCACCCAAAACTCAAACTACCACCACTAATACTTTACTTGAAACTTAACTACCACACCACCACCATAGCCAAAATCCAAGAAACCCACACTCAAAATCAATCACCACCGCCAAACCCACAGCCAAACCCACCACCACCAAATCCAAGAAACCCATACCAAATCACAGTCAAAATCCACCAAGCCCACGGAGATGGAGAGAAAAAAAAAAAAATAAAAAATAAAAAAAACTGGTGAAGAAAGAAAAAGAAAAGAGAGAATGGATGAATGGTGAAGAAAGAAAAAAAGAAGGGGAGAGAGTGGCGTTCAGACAAGATAATCAAAGGAAGAAAGAAAAAGAAAAAGTGGGGAAGTAAGAGAAAGGGGGGAAAGTAGGAGAGAGAAGCTGGTTTTCTTTCTTCATTCTGCTCCGGCGATCAGGCTCCTGCAATCAGAGGAATGGCGGGAGAGCTTTGGTGTTTTTCTGTTTTCTTGCGTGAGAGCTTTAGGAGTTTTCTTTTTCTGGCATGAGAGGTTTTGGCTGTTTGGAGAGAGATTTAAGCGGAAGTTTTTTTTTTCTGACGTGGCGTGGTCTGATTGGCTGGCGTAAAACACTGGTTTTACGCCAGCTCCGGACCTAATGTTTTCTCTTTTGTCTTTGGTATCCACCAAAAATAAATGGGTGAATGTATATCCGAATGGTGATCCCAATGGATGAATTAACTATGCTTCGAATTTAAGACCTGGGTTTTGAGGCATTGCTGATTTCATCACCAAGCAGAGCGATCAACTACTACAATCTCAGACCTCGTCATCTTTCCCTATGCATCCACATATATATAAATAATACTATAAGACTTTGATATTAGTTTCTCTAAAAAAAAAAAAAGACTTTGATATTAAATAACAAACGCCTCGTATAAATAAATAAATAACAAACGCCGTTAANAGCCTTTATATATATATATATATATATATTGAGAAGCACATTTCAATGCTTTCGGGTAGGTCTCATGCATTGTTTACAAGACACAAACCTCTTTTTTCAACAAAATTTCATTAAAAATAGATTTTATGGCACTATTCACACATTTAAAAATTTTTTGCTACAATATTTTTAATTTCTAGCAAAATAAACGGATTTTGCTGATAGTGTATTTATGAAAATATCAAAATATTATATAAAGAAAGAGGATAAAAGTTTGAGAAAACATTAGGTCCGGAGCTGGCGTAAAACCAGTGTTTTACGCCAGCCAATCAAACCACGCCACGTCAGGAAAAAAAAAAAAGCTGCCAGCAATAATCCCTCTCCCAACAGCCAAAACCTCTCACGCCAGAAAACAGAAAAACCCCAAAAGCTCTCACCCATTCATCTGTTTCCTTCATGCCGAACCTCCACCACTGCCATAGCCTGATCCGGAGCTTGAGCTTAAAGAAACAATAGACCTCAAAAAAAAAAAAAAAAAAAAAAAAAAAAACAATAGACCTCTCTCTTCCTCTTCGTCTGTCTCTCTTCTCAGATACAAAGCAAGCCACCCAAAACTCAAACTACCACCACTAATACTTTACTTGAAACTTAACTACACACCACCACCATAGCCAAAATCCAAGAAACCCACACTCAAAATCAATCACCACCGCCAAACCCACAGCCAAACCCACCACCACCAAATCCAAGAAACCCATACCCAAATCAGTCAAAATCCACCAAGCCCACGGAGATGGAGAGAAAAAAAAAAAAAAAAAAAAATAAAAAAACTGGTGAAGAAAGAAAAAGAAAAGAGAGAATGGATGAATGGTGAAGAAAGAAAAAAAGAAAGGGAGAAAGAGTGGCGTTCAGACAAGATAATCAAAGGAAGAAAGAAAAAGAAAAAGTGGGGAAGTAAGAGAAAGGGGGGAAAGTAGGAGAGAGAAGCTGGTTTTCTTTCTTCATTCTGCTCCGGCGATCAGGCTCCGCAATCAGAGGAATGGCGGGAGAGCTTTGGTGTTTTTCTGTTTTCTTGCGTGAGAGCTTTAGGAGTTTTCTTTTTCTGGCATGAGAGGTTTTGGCTGTTTGGAGAGAGATTTAAGCGGGAGTTTTTTTTTTCTGACGTGGCGTGGTCTGATTGGCTGGCGTAAAACACTGGTTTTACGCCAGCTCCGGACCTAATGTTTTCTCTTTTGTCTTTGGTATCCACCAAAAATAAATGGGTGAATGTATATCCGAATGGTATATATATATATATATATATAAAGGCTGAAACGCAAACGCACTGTGTTTCAGTTTTACCTAAACGGGTACCAAATTATAGGTGTAGTATTATATGCATTTGCATATTTTAAAAACTATAACGTAAATGATAAAATTTAGTTACAAAATAAGTTGTAATATAAAATAAATATTATTACATATTTTGAAAATTTAACTATTAAATTATATGTTCTTTACACTCTTAATACACAAGTCAAATTTTGTGTCAATCAGATATTATTGACTATATGATCTATAAGCTTATATTTTATGTATAATTATAAACTACAAAATTTACAATTTATACAATTTATTGATGACACAGTTATTAATCTTTAATTTTATAGAAATTTGGCAAGTATGGAGGATATAGAAAGAAGATATGATCTAATTGTAGATTTATCAAAATTCACCTAAAAAAAATTAAAATAATTGAGTAAGGTTGTTTTGTAGCTAAACTTTGTCTTCTTTTTTTTTTTTTTTTTTTCTTCCAAATGCTGTTCTCACTTGAGTCAAATTTAAAAAAGAAAAAAAATTTGCTACTCATT
This sequence comes from Quercus suber, assembly GCF_002906115.3. Lineage (NCBI taxonomy): Eukaryota > Viridiplantae > Streptophyta > Magnoliopsida > Fagales > Fagaceae > Quercus > Quercus suber. The sequence continues at coordinate 499,760 of NW_027069649.1, read as the reverse complement.
ATAATTTGGGTTTTTCTCTGGCTTGTTCCTGCGAGTCTGCGACTTCTTGGACCATGTAACCGACTCGATTCTATGCTAGACGAAAATTTTGAAAGGCTATAATTTATCAAATATGCTAAAGCAGTTTTGGATAAGTCACATACCCAAACACAATTGACAAAGTTGCAAAGGTTAGGTGCGGAGAAGAAATTTTGATTTGGGGAGCAGATTATAATATTGAAATATCAGTAAAGAGATTTTCAAAATACATATGTACACACATAAGTATAGTTACAAAATATTTTTTAAAGAAAACTTATTATCTTTATCATCTTTTCACAATTATTTTATTTTATTTTATTTCTCTAATCCTTTCAAGTACTATCATGCTTAAAATTAAATCTTTTAAAAAAGAGTTTCCCCAAGAGAAAATTATTTTTATTAAAAACCTATTACTTGATTTCAACAACTAAAACTAACCACATAAAAGTGGAAAAAACTAAAAAAAAAAAATATGATTCCGGCAATACTCTTTTTAAAAATTTGACTTTTATTAAAAACTTTTTCTTTCTTTTTTTTCAAGGGTGTCATTTGGACAACAATTTATTTGATGAGATCATTGGATTTGATGATCAATTCTTTTTTAGGGGGCTCCATCAGCTCTTATTTTTTGGGGAATCAACTCTTAATTTTGTGGTTCAATATTTTAAAAAGTTATAATACATATACACACATGTACACATTAAGAAAAATTTTAAAAATTTTGCCTGGAGGATAGTTCCGCCTCTAGGACCAGCTATCCTTATTGAGCCATTGTTTCAAATATAGGTAATATAGTAGATGAAATAAGAGATTTAGGGTTCAATTCCCATCTACACGAAAAACTAATTGGTGTCTTAGTTTGATGATAAAGAGCTATCGTCAAGAGCGAATGTTATAGGTTATGATACTCTCTGTGGGTACCTTAGGCATGCTTTGCAACGTCCTAGGCATGCTTTGCAACGTCCTCGGACGGAGTTCTAGGAGTCCCACATCCAAGGAAACTCCCCTCCCCCCACTTGCTGCCTTATAAGCTATGAAACCAAGGGAGTAGTGTACCACTAGAACACTTTGAGAGTTCAAGTGGTACACTACTCCCTTGGCTTCATAGCTTATAAGGCAGCAAGTAGGGAGGGTTTTCCTTCGATGTGGGACTATTAGGACTCCGCCCGAGAACATTGTCATGCATGCCTAGGACGTTGCCGTGCATGCCTAAGGTACCCACACTCTCTAATATATATATATATATGAATGATATATTCAGTTCGATGACACAGTATAGTTAATTCAAAGTATTGAATACAAGAAGTATTTCATCCAAAATTAATTAACCAAAAGGCACAATTTCCATATTAAATTCCAATAAAGACAAAAAATAATAATAATATTTCAAGATTGATACATTTTAGAAATATATAATTAAATGATTTAAATTTATTAAATCTCAATAGTTTAAAATTTTTGATAATCAATAATTTAACATTTAATCACATATTTTTAACACTCCTTCTCATGTGTGGACTCAAACTCTCCCACTTTAATATCATATTAAATTACCAATTGTTCCAAAAGTTTTTAAATGATTTTAAGTCATTACAAACCATTTATCACAACAACAAGATTCTAGGAGAGTTCTTCATAATAATCCTCATATAATCAAACTTAAAATACAATCGACTCAAAAAAACAAGTATCCACAAATTACTCTAGGAAGTACAATTTCCTTGCCCTTAATAGAAACACCAAATATCTCATTTCAGCATCAAATATTGGTGGCCGGCACCACATTGATCTCAAGTTTAGCTTTTTTTTTTCATCTTTGCAATAATCCATTTTCGAGTCAAATGCACAATCTAATTGTTTCATCAACAGAAATAGTGGAGGCCCCTTCTCTTTTTTTTCTTTTCTTTTTTTTAGCTCACTCCTCTTTTTTTAAGCACAGTAAATTAAGTTGAAAAGACCACAACCATTCATCTTCAAGATTTCTCTTTAATAAATACCATATGCATAAAGCTATACGAAAATGTCCCACCACTTATTGTATCTTTATCCTTTCTCAACATACGTGACACCCTAATTTATTTTCAGCAATCACAAATATGCAAACATCATTATCTTTTTCTCAAAAAAAAAAAAAAAAAAAAAAGAAGGAAAAATCATTATCTTTGTCACTTTGTAAGATTATAGATGAAGGTTGACCATGCGTGTCAATGATCCAGAGTAATAACTTCTCTAAAATAATGGCAAATAAAAAGGGTTATGTGAGGTCATAGGCCTTCTTATGATTAATTATTCCTTAAGGAAAATATTTTTTTTCTTATTAAATGAGAATAATTTCAAGTTTCAACTTTATAGTTTTTTTTTTTTTTTTGAAAAGTAAACTAAGAAATGGAAAGAGTAGGTAAGAGTGTAGGACTTATAAAGCATGGTCTCAAATGCAGGTTGGAATATTTTTAATTTTAAAATAATTTATCGGCCATTACAATACATAATAAACAGAAGATTTATAAATATTATTTTTAGACCGTGAAGTCCTACCACAATGTAAAGGATTAAACAAGCCCAATTATAGACTTGCTATCAATAAGATAATCATGTTATTGGAGATTAATATAAAATTGGGGAAAAAAAATCCTATTTGCTATACATCACAATCAATGGAAGTATCCTGTGTCTGGGTCCACCCAAGTGGGATCCAGCAAGTACTTGATGAATCATTGATGATAAATAATGCTTGCTTCTGTTCTGAGATGGCTTTTCGGAATCTCAAATTTCATCTAAATGGCTGGCTCTGTTTGCTCAAATCTGAAAATAGTATATATCCATTAATTATAACTTAAGTTCTCAATACTAGTCATGGTGTACTACACTCAATAAATAAAATAAAAACTATCCAAAAAGTAGTAATTATTCATCTTAATAGAAAGATATTGACAATAATATATGAGAGAGAGAGGGGAACATTTTAAAAGTGAAAGGAGATTTGAAATTTTTAAATATTTTATCTGAAGTAAAAAAATTTAAATATGAAGGTTTCCTTTAGCATTAGGATAGTGGGTTTTATTGACCAATTTTGCTTAAAAACGAATTGAATAAAAATACAATTGTGTTTTGAAAAATACAATGGTTAAAAAAAAAAAAAATGGAAATTTTCCCCTAAACTATTATTTCTGTAACATTTGTTCTCTTAAATTATGAGAGAGTATACTTACCCCCTAAATTATTACCCATATAACACTTTACAAATCATCCCATGAACATAGGTAATAAAAAAAATTACATTATTTTGCTGAATAAGAGAATTTCAAAGGAACGTGTATTTTGAAACTTTTCATATATAGAGTATAATTCGACAAATTTCTTTATAAATAATTAGTATCCGAGATGTTGCTTGCTATTGTTTTAGAGAAATTAGTATTCGAAGTGTGGCTTGATATTGTGCGGCCAAAACTTTTTCTTTATTTTTTTAATTTTTGAGAAGAATGTGGCCAAAACTTGATTTTTGAACGCGAAATTAGAAGTATTAAAATCAGTTACAATAATTATTTATTTTTTGTTTTCTTTCCCTCATTCATCACTATAAGAAAATATTTAGAGGTTAGTTTAATGTAAAACTCGCAACTGATGTCATTGATTTTTTTTTTAGAGAACTGAAATAATTTATAAAGTCATTCAGCAAAAACAGAAATAATTTTAAACTAGTTTGGTGAACAATAATAGAAAGAGGAGGCTGCCAAGAAACTTCCCGGTTCATAGATTTTTAGTTCGTACATGTTTAAAAGTAAACAAATAGATTCGCCTTAAAAAGTGGACCCACGGCTTGTTTTGTTTACGCACTACACGTCATCACATTTAACACACAAAAATTTGACAATATTTTTGACAAATGCTGGACAGGGTTTAGTATTTTTACTTGGCTCATCACTATAGCCACTATTTTACCTATCACTAACGAATCCAAAACATCAGCATGTCAGCATGTGTCAAATTTTGTGTCTAAAAACTGTCTTTGCACAATGGTAGCTCACATAAAACCAAGAACTCGACTGGGGTCCAGTTGCGCTGTATTCAATTCTTACCCTAAAACCAAATATTCTTAGTAGGGTACAACTGTGGCCCTGTAGCGAGGAATTTAGGGTCCCCATCACATTTTCCAGCCTGTGATCACACTCTTAGAAGGCGTTTGGATATGGATGAAATCTCCCGCGCTTGCGCTTGCGTTTTTTGTTTTTTGTTTTTTTTTTTTTTTCTTTACTGACAGGTAAATGACCAGTACTTTAGTGTAAACAGTAACTTTTTTTTTGGAGTAAGTTTTTAATTTTTAGCAAAATAGAACCGTGCAAACAGGCAAATAAACAGTACTTTTAATGTGAACAGTAATTTTTTATTTTTTTGTTTTCAATTTTTAGTTTTCAGCAAAATAAACGATATCCAAATGCACCCTCATTATCACCATATCACCTAATAGTTTTAGATTTAAATCAACCCCTAACAGTTGACTCAATTATTTTGATGCACAAACTAAGCATAATCTTATCCCTCAATAAGCCGACCATACGATGATGCTATAAACATGTAACACTTACGTAACATTGTATTGTTCAATGCAGCCATGTGTTTGAATTTAACTAGAAACCTGTACAATACCTAAGAAGCTGTACCTAGGTTTTGTCCGGTGCCGTAGATATGAAACTAGGAGTTCAGTAGAATATCTCGATAGCACTTGATAAAGCAAGACATTGTACTGCCAAGAAAATGGAGCCACAAACAAGATAGGCTGTAACACCTTTCCAATAGTAACATAGCCTTAACAGTTGACTCAATTATTTTGATGCACAAACTAAGCATAATCTTATCCCTCAATAAGCCGACCATACGATGATGCTATAAACATGTAACACTTACGTAACATTGTATTGTTCAATGCAGCCATGTGTTTGAATTTAACTAGAAACCTGTACAATACCTAAGAAGCTGTACCTAGGTTTTGTCCGGTGCCGTAGATATGAAACTAGGAGTTCAGTAGAATATCTCGATAGCACTTGATAAAGCAAGACATTGTACTGCCAAGAAAATGGAGCCACAAACAAGATAGGCTGTAACACCTTTCCAATAGTAACATAGCCAAAGAGTTACATCATAAACATCTGCAGAAATTATTATCTTCCTGTAGAACTTACATCAGACATCAACAACATTCTATTCATGCTATTTTACCTACAACGGGTCACGAGAAAAACAAAACCTGGGGCAAAACCATATCTCAAACATCCTATATACGAACATCTCGGTAAACACAGCTATTAAGATTAAAGGGGAAATTTTAGTAGAATGTACAAAATGCCTTTTGAACCACAAACAGAAAAAAATGGTCTCATATCTCAAGCTTCCAAATGGTTACGAAGGTGCTGTATGGGAGGAAAGCTCAAACTTAGGCTGCTTTGTTAGCATTTACTGTTCTATTCATTCAAACTTTAACCATATAGATATATCATCCATTCCCACTGAAGTCAGACAGATAAAGGGGGGAATTCTTCTTCATCTTTCAAACGGAATGATTGTACAGCAATCCTACATGTCCAAAACAAAGAAACTTAAAAAATAGACCCATGTATGTCAGCTAGTACCGGATTAAAATTTGACATGAATGGTGAATGGTGATATTCCCCTACCTATCTTGATTCATACCCAACACTGGTTTTGGGCTTTGTATCCCTGGTGACAGAAGGCTTACACTTAAGTTTTGAGCAGGTGCTGAGCCAGGGTTTTGTTGCCGGCTCCTTTCGGGCAAAGATCCCTCAACTGGCAGATGCCCAATTGACCCAAATTCAACCACTCTCTCAGATGGATGCATTGAACCATTGGCATTAGAGTACAACTTCCTTCCAGGAGAACCAGAGGTGTGATCAGATGACCCAGACTTTCCGCCACCGTAAACAGGTAATTGTGCTTGTGCCAGATCACGACTGCTTCTCTCAGACCAAGATGACTCAGGTATTGATGTGGCTCGGCCATTGTTACGAGGAGACCTTACTGGTGCTTGATTTCTTCCCCTGGGTGTCAAGGGCCTGTCCCGGTAATGGTTCTGCAAAAATTTATGCATAAAAGCACACTCTAAGATAATGAGACCGTCCACCTGAACAACTTAATGAAAAACAGAAGCTGGATAGAGACACGAAGATCAACAATGCCGTGGCCCCACAAAAATTTCAAGGATTCCACAATATTCAAATACCAAAAAGAAAAAAATCCAGAGACTTAGAGTGAGTATACCATGTTGGGAAAATATGTCCCTGTTCCTCTTGGTTTTGGCATCTCTTCCATACCAAATGCCACACCACCATGTAATATTGCTGGGTTCATGGGGTAGAATGGTGCCCTGGGTACAACACCATTGGTGTTCATCTGGGAATACACATTCCTGTTCAGCGGCACAGACTGTCGTATTACATCCCATGACTTCTTGCCATGGAGCTGTGGAAACAACAGAGGCACAGGAGTAACAGCTGTACTCAAGGCACACTCATAGCACCACCTACCACGATTCAAACTCTTAATGTGACTATCATGGTCCCCACTGAGATCCGACAAAGGGTTCAAACCTTCAGGATTTCCAGAACTGCCATTTAACACCCAATAATTAGAATAATTAGGATAAAGATCTTCTGAGGACCAAGTAACCGGACTCAAACGTGGAGAGTGGTGCTTCAATCCAACAGGTGACAGACTGTCATTATCACTAACCAACTGGTTCTCACACTGGTCCAAGTGCACAATCAAGGCCTTCTCCTCAGAAGGTGCTCGCAGAAGCCTAGGCGAATCTTTCTTCTCAGTACAACCAGACTCTTCTGGCTGTTTTTGATCTGGATTTCCATCCCCATCCCCATCCCCATTTCCCATTACTCTTTGAGAGAAATAGAGATGAGGTGCATGATGTGCTTTACCCAAAGAGGATGTACTATCCTTACAACTTGAAGGAAGGGATTTAATTGCATCCTTTGAAATTGTTAGACCTTGAATTCTGGAGGTAGCAAGGTCTTTTGCATCCCCAACAAGACGATATTCTGAAACAGTAATCCCATTTACAGAACCATCAACTTCCGACAACATGGTTGAGCCTGATGCATCAACAGAGCTTCTTTTTGGTTCATTCACAGCATCAGCAAAGCTCGTACCAGTCCCTGATGTGTTAACATTATTGACTCCAGCATGTGTTAGTCCCTCATAACCCAACTGACCTTCGGCAGTCATGCTATTTAAATAGGCATATTCTGATTCATGAATTGTATGATCTTCTTGTGACTCTGTACCTGAAAATGATGATGCAGTTCCAAACACATTGTGTCCAGGCATTGGGACAGGATCTTGAACATCAGGCCTCTGCCCACTCCCATGCCTGTCCAATGTGTTTGAGAAAAACCTACGGATTTCATCCTCAATGTTTTCTTCCGGCTGGGAGAGGATACGCCCAAGCTTTCGAGCACCATATGTGAAAGCACTCCTAATACGGTAAAAGTTTCCTACAGAAGTCAATCCAGATTTATCATTAATGAACAAAAGTAACTGCAACCTCATTCAGTGCAACATTATTTGGAGTCTTGTAAATGCAATTTTTTTCATCAATTTTTTTAAAAAAAATTTAAAGTCAAATTTTTTCATGAAAATTCCAAGAAAAACTTCCCACATTTTGAAAATTCAACAATTTTGAACTCACAAATGATTACATGAATAAATCAATACCACCTACAGCCCAAAATAAACACACACACTGAATCTATAATTTTATTAGCATGTAAAATGCTAATGTTTCCTTTGTCCCATGATATTGCCAAAATATATCTGTTTTGTACAAAAATTTCCCCAAGAATGAAGTAACTTTAACTTTGTTGGATAGCTTATCTACCTTACAGTTACAAGAAGCAAAATTTCCAGAAGGAATTGACCTAATCTTTTTCATTAGTAAAACAATAAAAAAGATCAGATATTTCAGTCCCATTGAATGACATAGGAGAAGAGGCCATAGGCCTCCCACCTGACTAAAGGAAAAGGAATTCTACCTTTGCTCACACTGCGACCAAGGTTGTTATTTTCTTTTAGTGGATCAACTATGTTAAAACGCTTTGGGGGAAATGTCAGATATTTCAGTCCCATTGAATGACATAGAAGAAGAGGCCATAGGCCACCCACCTGACTAAAGGAAAAAGAATTCTACCTTTGCTCACGCTGCGACCAAGGTTGTTATTTTCTTTTAGTGGATCAACTATGTTAAAATGCTTTGGGGGAAATGTCCTTGAATTTGTCTCATACCCCCTTGCAGGAACTGAGAACTTTTCCAAACATCCCTTAAGAAAATCATTACCGAGCAACAGTTCACTGCCATCATTTTCAGGTGTCTCAGCTGCAAAAAGGACCAAATAATGACTAAGAGCCATCTAAACCAATAAGCGCCACACATGCAAAACAATGTTGCTTACCCACGAGTTCTGGCAACGACGATAAGCGGACTGGACCAGTCAGGCTGATGCAGTAGTTGTCCCAGTCAAATTTACTGAAGTAGTCCAAAAATTTATATAAAACCTAAAGAGACAAGATGGTTAAGTTTATATAATACATTTGAGTAGCATAAAAGTGCTAATTGCAGAAAGCGCTCACCGCCAGAGGACCATTTAAGGAAGCATGGAAAAGATGGAAGATATATAGAACCAAAGTCTCCAAAGCATACGTAGAAATCAAGCCATGATGAGCTCCAAGAATACGGCTCTCATAGTAGCACCAAGCCTTAATCAGTATGATACTACGTTTAAATAGATGATCTTTGCCAATCAGACGATCAACCTGTACATAGCAGCATCAAGGACATCAAATTCCAAAAGCAGAGCCTAGAGTCCAACAAGCTCAAGATGACCAAAAGAAAACATAGAAGATGTCCAAATTTGATTAGTGTGGATATCATTTTTCTGACATGATTTGTAAACTATCTTGCAGATGTTATTAGGTCACATCTAAATAAATATGGAATCTGCGAACTACAGAAAAAAATATGAGGGTTTTGTCTACAGAACTACCAGTAAAAATGAAAACTGAAGAAAAAAACCCAGAGAAGAACATTAACAGCAGAAAACATAAAAATATCCAAACTCCACTTTGCTTTTGAAAATAAATGGATAAACATAGAAATATTAACATTCACTTTATTTCTTCACCTGAAAAGAGATTCATGATCTTAAAGTGCTAAATTCTTAAGCTTTTTCAGCAATATAACAGAAATTTCAATCCAACAAAGTCTATCTTCCAATAAATTTATTCTTGTATACAAAACTAAGTATTCCAAAGCATTCAATTAAATGCAAGAAATCAACCTTCATTTACTAGAGGAATTTTACAGGGAAGGCTACCTTCTCAAGAAAGCATAGAGTACAGAGCCCTCCTAACTGGTTGAAGGAAATATCAACAACAATGTTCTGTACAAGACATTTTACAAGCTTAACCTGCCACCAGAAAACCCAATGGTCAAATTGCAAAAAATTATAACCAGTAGAAGGGCAATCTAAGATGTAGCTTACTAGAAGGAATACAATGAGTCATCTAAAAGTCATAATGCAACGCTTCATATCTTATAAAAAGAGCAGATTATAGATTCACAAGGATAAACAAGCATGCATACTACATAAACCAATCAGTGGAGCACTATGCAACATGCAGTTATAGGCTATATCAGAGTCCTATTCACTTGTGCTGACACATGGCAAGCTATCCGAACAAAGAAGTCTGAAGTGAGCTGGCAGAGGCTGGTCTGGTTCAGCAGTCCTATACCTAGGCATCTTTCATTGGCTGGCTTGCAATTAGAAACAGACTTTCCACAAGGGATAGGATGATAAAAAGGGGTATGTGGGTGATTGATTATGCCTTTTCAGCAGTAATGAAGTTAAAAGTAGGGATCACTTATATTTTGAATGGCCTTTCTCCAATTGGATATGGAAAATGATATTGCACAAATGTTTATTTCATAGAGATGGAATGTGCTGGGATGATGAGCTGAAATGCACTATCACCTCTTTCAAAGAGAGAAGTAGGCTGCTTTGTGCAGACTAACTTGGAATGCAAGAATCTATGCTCTTTGGATTGATAGAAATGCTCAGGTTCATGGAGAAGTGAAAAAGGACTGGCCAAGGATTATTTTTTGATAAGTGGATTAGCCAAGGATATTATGAGTGATGTCAGATTTAGAGTAGCAACAATGAAGAATGTCCCCAACACTTTAAGAATGGAGTCCTTTCCTCTAATTGGAATATCCATCATTGTTCCATATTTAAGGGGCATGATTTGACCTGGGTTAGCTGCTGTCTTGTTGAATTCGTCTGCTGTACTTGTTGTTTGGATTTGTTTGTTCAGGTGAATTGTTACTAGTGTATTCAAAGTTGAGTTTTGTATGTAAAGTGTGGTTTGGTAGCTGCAACAATGATGGCATGAATTTCTCATTTTTTAATAGAAGCTCTTTTTCAACCTATTCACACCCCCCCCCCCCCCCCCAAAGAAAACCACCACACACCCCAGTCCATTCTTTCAAAAAGAAGAAGAAGAAGAAGATAGGCTTTATTAGCGGCATTCAAGTGACAATAATAGTATAGGTCAACAAGGACAAGTCTAAATCCTGCATGCAACATAGTTGGGGCTTTAAATGTGAAAAGGAATTCCCAAAGGAAATGGGTAATGAAATAAATGAACACAAATGTGTAACATTCGATAACTTCTACAGACTAGATAACCTACAGGGTTGTAAGTTGCAACACAGTAGATTTTATCAAATTACTAATCAAATCATAAATTCACCTCCATGTCAAGTTTCCAACAACTAACCCACAGCTAATAGCCACACCACTTGAGGAATAGCCGAGCCCTGCACACCACTAGGTGAGGACTAATATGTCTATAAACATGGTCTCCTTAGCTATACTATTCTCATGTAACCTTCCCCCATTCATATCAATTCAGCCTAACTCTATTAAATATTTGACCCTTATATTTTCATGATGCCTTTCTGTAAACCTCAATTCAATATTTTAACAGTGGGAATGGACGTTGCCTTTCCATACCCGAGAATAACAAAGGTTGAAGCTAATAAAATTCTAGTGTTTGACTCTCCAACCTTACCCACATTATCAGACAAACCATAACAGGTAGACCTGAAATTTCCAATCCAACCTTGAAACACACAGACACTGACCCAAGAAAATGAATCACACAGATAACATCTACTGAGGGCAGAAATTCCTATAAAGGGTAATGGTTATCAACCCTTGCCAAATATAGTTTATAGATCCTTTAGCATAAAAATACTAGACACGAGCTTTCTAAAATTGATCACTCGTCAATACTATTTTCTGGATATGAGGGAGAGAAGGGAAGAAAAATTAAAAAAAAAAAAAAAAAAAAAAGGTGGGGGGGGGTGGGGGGTGGAGGGGCACCTTGGAAGAAACATTGTAGTCTTCTATTCAATTACCAAAAGCAAAATGGCTATACTAATTATGCAAATGATGACAGAGTCTCTACACAAATGTAAAACAACAAGGTGATCAAAAAACGTTCAGAATCAAACCAGCAAGTCCTGTATTTGAAGCAAAAATAATTCTCAAATTAGTTCAACTAAATCAAATATATTTTACTAAATATATGGACTAACAAAGATATTTAGTAAATATAGGGATTATAGGCTAGAAACCTCTGCCCGAATCATTTGGACATCCTTTACTACAAACTCAGCAGCCCTGTTCTGATCTTCTCTTTCAAGGACAGAACAAACATTACTAGCCAAAGCCTCCTCACCATTTAGATGACCAAAGGCAGTCAAATCAATATCGCCATCAGGCAGATAAGTCTTCAACGGTACAGACCCAAATGGAAATACCTGAAAGAAAAATGGGTTAGAAGAGAGTAATCAACATCTTATCTATATTTACATGAAGTTTAGTATTTATAATATCAAAAGGAAAACTATGAAGAATTGTTAATTTTAAAAATTAATTCAAATTAAAAAAGAAGAGGACGAAGAAGAAGAAGAAGAAAGAAAATAGAGAAATCCATATGCAAAATGTTGCTTAATTAAATAAATGATCATGTAGAGCTTAAATTCCACTCATTTAAGTGCAAAATTGGTTCCCTAGCCCAAAACCCACATCTAGCACAAAATAACCATTAACATAAGCAATCAAACTCATCCAAAATTTCATCCAACTCCCAACAAAATGGAAAAATTATCTCATATGATAATAACACCCTGAAACACTCATTTGATTTAGCTTTTTTTTTTTGTTGTGGGGGGGGGGGGGGGGGTGGTTTATGTAGTAATGGAGCTTATTTGCTTATAAGAAGCTTTTTAACGCCTCACTTTTTCTAGGGAAAATTGAACTTCTATTCACTTTTTGTAAATCAGCAAATAAGTCAATCCAAATGCACACCACATGATGGTTGATTTGTGGAAGCATCATACAATGTGACTTTAGTATGGAATAATTACTACACTAAAGTAAAGAACCTCTCATCAATCCGTCCCTATCTTCTTTAAATGAATTAATACACATAAAACAAACATGTTTTCTAATATTCGTGCATCTCTTCTTGACATTTTTGAACCGAATTAGACCTTTCTTCAAGAAATGGTATAACATAACTTTATAATTAAATAATATAGATAATTATTTCATCAAAAAGATAAGAGTATTTTTACTTCATTTGAAATATTTAAATCATTCTACCACTATAAAAGTTCTGTTCCTTTTTTTAATCTTGATATCCAAAAGTCATGCACCTAAGGATAGTTTATGCGTTTGTTATAAAAAAAATAAAAAAGGATAGTTTATGCAAAACAGCATGAAAAGTTCCTTAGGTGTCTTCTAAGAAGCATGAACACTCCAAAACCCCTGGCCTAATCATGTCAGACACGCTAGGGACACTCCTGCATGTGTGTCCTCAATGCATTGTAAGGAAAAAATATATATTTTTATTTTTAAATATGTTTGAAACTTGAAATAAACATAAAATATGCCTATAAGTAAATTTTTTTAAAAAAAAAACTATTAAAAAAATAATGATTTATATTAATTAATGGTCGAATTCATATCATGACCCGTCATAATTTTTCAAGAATTGTTGTGTCGCCATGTCCCGTATCGTATCATGTAAGTGTCCATGCTTCTTAAGGTGTTGTTACTTAGTTCCCCCAACTAAACTCAACAATACACTTCCTTGTGTATAGTTACAGCTTCCAAGGCGGCCACATGGTTGAATTTAATTGAAAAGACAACCTAGCACCTAGGGAACTATACCTAAAGTTTTAAAGGCATTTTATTCCACAATTGTGTTCTTTCTTGGCTAAAATCAAAGCAATTTCTTGGTGACCTAATTCAAGTTTCAAGTTTGAACAATTACAAAATCAACTAACACTAATAATTTCAATTTTCACACTAATAAGCTCAAATTCAACACAATTACACAAAACACATAGATACATAGACACGCACCTCGCAACCAAGCCAATTTCTAAGGAGCCTTTGAACGTAATCAGTAACCTCTCTCCTCCTATTCTCAGAGACAACAGTGGGCTGAACCTGAGCTATGATCCCCTGCGTCGCCTCCTCAGCTCGCTGCAAATACTCCGCGGCAATTCCCGCCGTTTGGTTCGAAGACGAAGACGAGGACGACGAAGACGACAGCCGCTCTTCCAATACGACAGCGTTCAGTGGCTCCGGCGACCAATCCCGAAGATCGCCCATGGAAATTAACCACAACAAATTTTTTTTTTTTTTTACGCTGAAGGGAAAAAAATGGATAATTAACATGGGATTTAATAATAAATGTTATTAATACAAATAAAATTATTCTCACGATCTCAATATATTATTTTTAAACTGTCCCAAAATACATATAATTTCTAAAACTAAAAACTTCATCTCTATTAGTAATACGTTTTTCTTAATAAATAATGATGATTTAGGTAAACAAATAGTTGTGTGCGTGCGTCTTGTCGGTTTTGGAGGGAACATGGTTTGAAGACTCTGTTTTTTCAAACTTCCCAAATTCTTTTCAAATTATCTCAAAACACATACAACTTTCCAAAATTGAAAGCTTCATCTCTGCATTATCAATATGTTTTTCTTAATAAGGAAGATTTAGGCAAGCAAATAGTTGTGCGCGCGCCTTGATAGCGTTAGACATAACTTGTTTTGAAAACTCTGTTTTGTTTGAGACTTCCCTTATTTTCTCTAAACAATCTCAAAATACGCATAATTTGTTATTAAAAAAAAAAGTTTCATCTCCATTATCATTATGTTTTCCTCAATAAATAAGAAAGATTCAGGTAAGCAAATAGTTGTGTGCGTGCACTTTAGAGACTTCGAAGATATCTCGATCTGATTTGAAGACTCTGTTTTGTTTGAAACTTTTCTACTTTACTCTTTTTAGTATTATTGGTTTTGATAATTTTGAACAACTTATTCTTGTTCTTGTTCATGTCAAATTAAGAAAACCATCATATATTTTTGTACATTGGTATCATTTCAAATGTTTTATTTTGGTTTCTTGCATTAGAAAAAAAAAAATACCAAAAAAAGAAAAGGAAAAAAAAAAAAAAAAAAAAAGAAGAAGAGAGAGGTGAAAAACTTGAAAGGCAGTTGGGACATGTGCCCTTGAACAGGCAATGGCATTGCTTTAAAAAAAAAAAAAAAAAGGTTCAGAAAGGCAAGGAGTGGTGTAAAAAGAGTAAAAATTTGCGAAACGGAATGGTAAAAAAAAAAAAAGAAGAAGATAACAGAAGAAGAAGGCACAGGTGGGAACGAATAGAAAAGAAAGGAAAGATAAAGGACACCAACACACAAACACGCGCAACACAAAACAAACAGATTTGCGTATTTTTAAGCTTCTCTTCCTCTTCTCTCCTCTCTCTGCAAACAAAAGCTAAAACAAACACACATTTATAATCACACAACAAATTTCTCACTCTCTCTCTAACTTCTTCAACAAACCACTTGATCTCTCTCTCTCTCTCTCTCATATCGCAAACCCTTAAGAGTTCAATTCAACCTAACCGCCGATCGCGCTGCAAGATCAAATCTCATTTCAGATCAACGGCGTAGATTCTCCGTGAATTCGACGCGGTGTCATGGTACCGTCGATTCTTACCGTCGGTGAATTCCGAAGGTAAATTNTATATATATATATATATATGATAGAAAAATAAAAAAAGGTGCTTGTTTTAAAACTTTTAAGGATACTAGGTTGTAAACACTATATTTCTTGATTAGCTATCAAAGTTTGTAAGATATTAGTAGACTGTGGCTTTATGATATTAGCAAATAATGATGTTCTTAATTTTGCATCCAACCCATTTTAGGAAGTGACATATGACTAGCAAAGAATTAGGAGCACAATATTGTTTGACATTATGCAAGATTTGTTTATTAATTTGTAAAAAAAAAAAAAAAAAAAAAGGCATGTAAAGCTAATAAGTTGAGCAATGAGTAGGATGCCAATTAGTTCAACATGTAAAATTGCTTAAGATTGTTTGAAACTTTAAATATTTTGAGATTGTATATGACCGATGCCTAATAGCATGCGTTTATGATTATAAGATAAGAAATGACTATCTTTAATTGGATCGTCTACCAATTGTGCGTTTAAATACAATTTATTTTGCTGAAAATTGAAAACTGAAAAAAAAAAAAAATTAAAAAAAAATACTGTTTGTTACTGTTCAGCACTGTTCATAAAATCACTGTTCATGGCCAATGAACAGTGCATAGCGTGCTGAACTTAAAAAAAAAAAAAAAAAAAAAAAAAAAAAACGGACGCAGCCGCACTACCCAAACAGACCTTGAGCCTAGGTTGTTACTCGTTGTAAACACATTCTTTCTTGTTTAGTTGTTAAAGACTTAAAGTTTGTATGGGAATAAGTGCATTATGGCTTTGGGAAATTAGCAAATAATGATGTTCTTAATTTTGTATTTAACCAATTTTAGGAAGTGATATACGAGTACGACTAGCAAAGGACTAAGAAGGGCACAATATTGTTTGCCGTTAATTATGTAAGTTTTATCTATCAATTTGAAGAAAAAAGAGACTCGGGGGGGGGGGGGGGGGAGGTGGAGATCGAACACAGGAGGTGGAGTGAGGTGTTTATTTAGTAATATTTCTAAATTAGTTAAAAAGAGAGTAGGACATTGGACGTCAATTAATTCAAAATGAAAAATGGTTTATCCTTTTTTTTTTTTTTTAAATATTTTGAGACTGCATATTTACCGATGACACGTATTTACAATATTAAAATTATTAGATGATTAATTTTGTCGTGTAGCCTAGTTATAAATACAAAGACATGAATAACCTATAATCATTTAAATTAAATAATAAAGATATAAATGGAGTTCATTAAAATAACGATAATGTGTATCAAATTTAGATATGTATATCAAGAAAACATAAACATGGATAATTAACATGGGATTTAATAATAAATGTTATTAATACAAATAAAATTATTCTCACGATCTCAATATATTATTTTTAAACTGTCCCAAAATACATATAATTTCTAAAACTAAAAACTTCATCTCTATTAGTAATACGTTTTTCTTAATAAATAATGATGATTTAGGTAAACAAATAGTTGTGTGCGTGCGTCTTGTCGGTTTTGGAGGGAACATGGTTTGAAGACTCTGTTTTTTCAAACTTCCCAAATTCTTTTCAAATTATCTCAAAACACATACAACTTTCCAAAATTGAAAGCTTCATCTCTGCATTATCAATATGTTTTTCTTAATAAGGAAGATTTAGGCAAGCAAATAGTTGTGCGCGCGCCTTGATAGCGTTAGACATAACTTGTTTTGAAAACTCTGTTTTGTTTGAGACTTCCCTTATTTTCTCTAAACAATCTCAAAATACGCATAATTTGTTATTAAAAAAAAAGTTTCATCTCCATTATCATTATGTTTTCCTCAATAAATAAGAAAGATTCAGGTAAGCAAATAGTTGTGTGCGTGCACTTTAGAGACTTCGAAGATATCTCGATCTGATTTGAAGACTCTGTTTTTCTATCATATATATATATATATATATATTTTTTTTTTTTTAAAATTAATTTTTGCTATTAGTCTATTACTAATAATATGTTATATACTAGAGCACCAATGGTCCCCCAATAAGGTATCCAATAAGTGATGCTTAGAGCATTACCACCGGCTCTTCTATAAAAAAAAATTAAAAAAAAAAAGGCATTTTAACACACCAAAAGCCTACTTTATTATTTTACCACATCATCACATGTTTTATTCATCACACCAAAAAAAAAATGTCACTTCTCCATCATCACAATAAGGTATCCTACAATATCACATTCATCACATGTTTTATTCTTCAATTCTATACATTAAAATAATATTTACAACACAATAAAATAATATATTAACTCCTCTCCTTCATCATCATCAGCAACAACAACAACGGCACAACCACCACTGCCGCAACAATGGCCACCAACAACCACTGATGCAACAACACCAATAACAACCACCAACACAAACCCACATCCACCAACACCACCTTATAAAAAAAAATAAAAAAAAATAAAAAAAAAAAAAAACCCACGACCAAAGAGAGGCAAAGTGAAAGGCAAACAAAGAGGAGAGGGAAGAGAGGTCAACGACAACCTCAAGGTGAGATTGACCGTGACTGGAAAGGGTGAGACTGTGAGTGAGATCGACGAGATCGAGCTTGGTTGAGTGAGATCGATGACGACTACAACCACCATAATCCACCACCACTGTCAACCATAACTAAAACCCAAAATCAACCCACAACCACCGCCACCCACCAACATCATCCCATCACAGCCTATGAAAATCAACCCACAACCACTTGTTGCTGAATCCACCATCAAATTAGAGATCGCCCTGGCTTGATGCTCCAGCCTGGGTTTCGTCGGAGAGGGAGGCAGTGATGTGGAGTACAGGGAGAGAGAGCAGCGAAATGGTCAAACAAGGAAATGAGAGAGAAAGCAGAAATTGGTCGGACAAGGAAATGAGGAGATAGAGGAATGAAAGAAAAAGGTAAGAAGAAAAGAAAATGGGCCCATCATAAATAAAAAAAATAACATAAGTTATAAGATTTGTGAATAGTGTGCTCTCAAATTTGAGATTGCATGGTAGCATGTTGCAAAAAAATTTAAGATATGTCACAAGGCTCATATTTTGGGGTTTGGTGTGTCAAATGCCAAAAATTTGGCAGATGGCATACTTGCTACGAATGCTCTTAGGATCTGCCAACCCAATTGGATCTTTTACAAAGACATTTATACAGTTTGCCTACTTCACTGTGAAAAAGAAGAATAAGTCTAGTGCTACACATTTTGGCACAACAAATGCCATAACTCGCTCATGTGACGAGTTATGGTTGGTCGAAGGGTGTTCTTACATGGACCCACCATCACCCCTCCATCAACCACAATTTACCACATGAACGAGTTTTAGTATTTGTTGTACCAAAATGTGTGGCCTAGACATATTCGAAAAAGAAAGATACGATAGCAGTGTGTTGAGTCTGTTGACTCAAAAAAAGTCAACCGTGCTATTTTGACCCAAAAAAGAGGGGAGAAATTTGTAAATAGGCCTTTCTGGGATGGGCAATGCTTTGGGGCTTCCGCCGACATAGGATAGGACCTAGCCTAGTCCAGTCCAGCTCACAACATAAATAGCAACGAGAGGGGGAGACTGACCCAAAGAGAGAGAGAGAGAGAGAGTATGCGGTAAAACATTTATTTTAAACTTAATAAATTATATTATCTTCTTTTTTAAAATTTTATTTTCATCCGTTATCAATATTTTCTTTTTGCCAATCTCTTAAGCTTAAATTTTGCTATTTTCAAACTCTAAATATTCATTTGTTATACTATAAAAATTACAATAATTGATCATAGAGTAATCCAATGATCATGCATTACAAATTTTTTTTAGAATTTTAAGACACTTTTAGTTCAATGGTATATTTACTATTTTCTTTTATGAGAAGAATTAGGATTTGAATTCCCCTCTCCATTGAGAATATGAATTCGTAAAATTATTAATTAAAATGAAAAATTATGTGGGTCAAATTTCAAAAAGAAAAAATTACTAAGATAATTTTTAAAATATTGATTATAAAAGGTTAATAATACTTGAATGGCCTTCCTTATTGTGAAGTTACATTTAAGGGGGTGTTTGGTTCACTGTGACATGCCGTTGATGTGATGCATATTACGATGATGTGACATTAAGATTTTTTGTTTATTTTATTTTTTATAACATTCCCATAATCTAAAATTACAAAATATATCACATCACCTTAATCTCATCACATTCATAAACAATGTAATATTGTATTGAGATTACATTAACGTAAGATTGTAATAATGTAAAATTATGGTGTAATGTAATATCACGGTAAACCC
Organism: Quercus suber; assembly: GCF_002906115.3. Classification (NCBI taxonomy): domain Eukaryota; kingdom Viridiplantae; phylum Streptophyta; class Magnoliopsida; order Fagales; family Fagaceae; genus Quercus; species Quercus suber. The sequence goes on along the minus strand of NW_027069649.1, from coordinate 480,271 downwards.
AACGTCTCCTAAATGGTCTATTACTATTAGAAGGTTATTTTTACTGTACAAAACTACAAATACGATGCCTATTTAGCAAGAAAGGAAGAATTTTTCAAAGAATCCCCAGGTTCAAACCAAGGAGTTGTTAGTCTACAAAACTTGATTAAAGAGGTGAAAGAACTTTAAAATTGAAAAACAGCTTTGAAAATAACTTTTTTTCCCTTTCAATTTTAATAAAAATAAAGAATCAAATAATTCAAATTTAACGGGCATTTTACCAAAACATGAGGCAAGCACATAGGCGAAAGGAACAAACTCCCTGAAAATGAGATGAGATTGGAAATGCAACATTAAATTGCATGTAACTGTCATAAATAAATGAAAACTGAAAAGTTAAACCTCATAAATCAATAGGGTGGTTGGAGTTTGAAATCAATTAGAGGAACACGTGGGAGTAGTCTATGAAGGAGTATTATGGTTGGTTTGGAATAGTTTTCTTCAATTTTCGTGTTTTGAGGCGAGAGATGTTGCCCGGATTTGGCATGATATTTGGCGTGGAAATCACTCTCTAAAAAAGTTGACAAAAATCTCTCAGTTCATTAAGTAATGGATAGTTGATTAGATTAGGTAGGATGAAGATAGAAAATGGAATTTTGTTAAGGTTTTCATGTTTAGGAAATGGACTTTAGTGATTTTTCTTTTAGATCTTCTCTACTCTATTATTCTCATAAAGGTGGTAGCGGATAGAATGAGATTGAGAGCGAAAGGGAGTGGTAGATGTTCGTTCTTATTACTTAACAAAAAAAAAATGTTTATTTTTATTATGAAGTTATTCAGGGTCTCATAACTTATTCTTAGTTTGAATAGCGGTTGGAAAAATACTACAACTTGTGATAATCTTATCAAGCAAGGTTTCTCTTTAGTTGAGTAGTGTTCCAAAAACTGAATATTTTGTTTTATTTTATTTTTTTCAATTTAAAAAAAAAAAATACAAGTTAGGTCAGGTAATACCCATACTCGATTTGGAAAGTTTATGGGTTGTTTGGATTTGTTGTTTTCTATCACCCATTACTCTGTTTTTATCACCCATAACTCAAAACTGGTGGGTCCCATGACTGAAGGGTTTGTTTGGATTTGTTTTCAGTTTTTGTTTCCATCACTCAATTCTCTAATTTTTTAGTAATGAGTTATAGAAAGAAAACACATTTTAAGTGTTCAAGTTATGGAAAACTGAGTTATGTGGCATTTTTGTAATTTTACTCAACCGGATGGGACCCCCTTATGCCTTGTCTCATCAATTTGACTTCATGAGCATGTGCTGTCCATTCACAAGGCTGGGTCGTGCTGCCACTGGGTCACACCACTTCCACAGATCCATAACTCACCGCCACCACGAGCATCCTAGCATCACCGGACTTGAAAATAGAATCTAAGCTGTTTGGATTTTAGCTGGGTTCGGGTTTGTGTTTTGGAAGAGTAACAGGGCTGAAGGGGTGAAGGGGGAAATGAGCAGTGAGGAAAATTGAGGGGAATGAGGGTGAGGTGGGTAGGCTAACTATACTCACTGACATGGTGCTAAGAGTGGGTCCCACAAAAAGTAGAAATATTTGAATGATGAGAAGTTGAAAACAGTGTACCAAACGTGTGGGGTTTAGAAAATTGGAGTATTTTAAGTAATGAGTGAGGAGTAATGAGTGATATTTTTTTTAAAAATCAAACAGCCCCTTAGGCATGCAAGGAAACCCGCATAGGGATGGCAATGGGGTGGGGCGGGGCCGAAGGATGGGGTCTTTGTCCCTACCCCGCATGCTTTTGTCTTGTACCATCCCTGCCCCACCCCACATGATGGGAAAAACTTTCTGGCCCCATCTCGCCTCTTGGGGCTCCGCTCCATCCCATAAAACTCTACTTTTTGTTAATTTGCTCTATAACTAGTACAATTTTTTTTTTTAATGAAACCTATTTCATTAATAAAAATATACTTAAAATTACAACTAAATTTATCCCATCAAATCAAATCAATTTTTAGAAAAAAATTGAATAATATATCTAAGTGTTTAACAAGACAATCACAAAAAAAAAACAAAAAAAAAAAACCCCTCATAGTATTACACATAACAAAATAAAGGCAGATCACCCCACCACATTTGCGGGGTGAAAAAATCTGCATAGAGTAAAGCGAGGAGGGGCGGGTTAAGCAGGGAAAAATTGCCATCCCTAAACCTGCACTTGATACCCGAATTCCCTACCAGATTGGGTACCCGAAACCTAAAACATTAAAAAAGGAAGAAGAAGGAAATTCTGTGCTTGGGCCCGAGTTGGGCTCGATGGTCCGGCCCATGCTCATACCGAGCCAAGTTAAACTACCACTACCTTCTTCGCAGAATCGAAAACTGGAAACAGCTCTCTCTGTGGGTTCAGAATGGGACGAAATGAAACGGTGCCGTTTTTGGTGTTGCTACTGTCACTATCTCTGCCATGGATCTCTCTTGCTTACAGACCTGGAGACCTCGTACCCATGAGCAAAATGGGTCAATACCACTCTGTTCGTACTCTTAAACCCTCTCTCTCTCTCTCTCTCTCTCTATGCATATAATATTGAATTTCAGAATTAATTTCTCCATTTTTTAATTTTCAACAATTTCAGTCCAGAACCGTGTGGCACGATATGATTGGTCGTCATTGTCCCATCTACGCTGTGAATCGTGAGGTAACCCTTCGAATTCAAGCACTTTAATTTTGTTCTGACCATAAATTCGCGTTTTCAAATCTCGGTTTTTCGCGTTTTCACAGGTTTTGATTCCTATACCGAAACCGGTGGGTTACACTGGAGCTGATCCGTATAAAATGTGAGTGATTTTTTCTCTGTGAATTTTGAAAATTTTATATGAATTAGGTTAGCGATTATTTTTTATTTTTTTTTATTTTTTGGTTATGGTATGTAGTTCATTTCAAGTTGGAAGGGAAAAGTTTCTGATTCCGTGGCTTCTTGTTGTAAATCGTAAGAGTTCTGAGGTTCCGATGATCGATGTGCATTTGGTGAGGATTTGTTTTGAATTATAAGTATTAGTGATTGTAACTGTCTTAACTGATTTTTAGAATTTTTTGATTTGGAAAGAGGTACTCAGGGAGCGATTTGCACGGTGTCACTGCCAAAGTTGTGGATATGCCTCACCATTGTATGTGTTTTCGTGTAAAAGTAGTTATTGATAATGCTTGTTCTTAATTGATGTTAGTACTATATATCGGTTTGCTAAACGAAAAAAGATTGAATCTTATGTTGCACACAGAAGTATACTTTTCGTATTTATTGTTTATTCACTCCAATTCATTCCCGATAGAATGATAAGTGATTTCTATCAGGGATCCAAATATGTGTGTTTAATTTAGTTTTTGCTCTAAATTTTTCGATGTGTATCTGACTTTCTTAGCTTTGATAAAAAAATTTGTCTTTCGAAAATAAAGGAAGTGCTATTGCTGTTTTCTTAATGCGTATGTCAATTATTTTTAGTCGACCTTGAAATGTTTTGAAAATCACATGATGTTTCTGTTGGTTTCGTTATGAGTTTAGTGGCTGATTCAAGCTTTGTAAGTATATGTTGGCATCATGTATGTGAATATTGCTTTGCCATTCTGCTATGCTTTTATGGTGCCTAAATTAAGTCAAAGTCTTTTTTCTTCTTTTTTGGCTAGACCGTGAAAGGAAGCAGTCTTTGGCTTCTCTGCCATTATTTTATATATTTTTCTTCTTTAAATTTCAAAGTTATTTTTTTTTATTATAATTTTTTTATAATTTTTTATGAGTAACAACATTTTTATCGAAAACAAGAACAGACCCAAGTACATAGGGAATGTTCTATGGGTGAAATAAAATTTTAAAAGTACTTTTACATCGCTTATTTCTTACCGGTACTTGTCTTTAACCTTCTGATTTTCCCTTTGGATTGTGTCCTGTATTATCCTAGCTATTTCATCAAGTCTTGAAGATGTTTGTGTTGTACTTTTTTTTTTTGGTTGGTGATGAACATATTTTGAATATATTCATTCAGAAAATTTTTTCATGAAACTTTGGCTGGTGCTATATCTTTTTTCTCTTGTGCATTGAATAATTCTATTGCTTTTTTTTTCCCCTCTTGTTTTATGCTATAATATGTAAGAGAGCATAGCTTAAACTTATGAAAGTTATGTTGTGTTTAGAATCAGTTGGAGATATGCTTGGTAGGGGGTAGAAGAAACGTTACTGACAAGATTGATTTTAGATATTAATTGTATAGTGTGGTGTCATTGCTAATCATCTCCACTTCCCCCTACCACCCCCTCCCCCCCCCCCCGGCCCACCTGCCGGGTCAATTAAAGTGTACTTAGTCAATTTTAAGAGTTCATTTTGCTCATTAACTTAGTGCCATAACCTTTGTTTTTAACAGATGTTGAAATCCATCCAGACATTAAAAAACAGTTCTGGGATCCTCAACAATGGCCAAAGCATGTGCTTGTCAGATACACATGGTTAGTATACTGGGATTTACACGTTTTGACCGTTATATTTTTGGTTACTGGGTTTTATTTTATTTTTATTTTTTTTCTGAGGGATGGTTAGCATTATCTATGTTTTCCCCAAAGTTCCTGATTTTGCTGTAACCAAGGTTGTCAAAATCAGGATTCTATGTAGGATCGTTGAAGGTAGGTGGGATTGTAGATTGTAGGATCGAATTGTGAATCGTAAGATCCTACATATTTTCAGATTTAAATTAAAAAACACATCGATAATGGCTTTGTATGTTGAATAATCACGTAAATTATAAATTCATTCATAAAAAAAACTTAGATTTGCATCATATGATGTAATTTGCATGTCATAAATTGCTAAATCTATATTAACGAAATATATATATTTAAATTTTGACCTAATGTATCTAAAAAGTTCAATAAATATTTAATTGGTAACCAAATACCAAAATATTTATCAAAACATATGGAAAATATTTTTAAGTTCTAAGTTCCAAATTTGAAATCCAAAATAAGTTAGCAAATGAAAACTAGCTAACTACAATATGAAATCCAAAAGTAAGATGAATATTGAGGTGAAGTAAACATTTAATTATTTCTATTCTAAGGTTCTTATAACCACTGTCCTAAATTCTTAATCATCATCATCCATTTCATTATCTATGTAGACATTATATATTTGTATATTAGAGTTGTAAAAGACATTAAAATACAATTTCACACTCAACTATTGAAGTTATATCACTCAGCAATAATTAAAGAGCATGCTAAAAAAAATCAATCAATCAATATACAAATACAAGCATAACTGATAAAATTATATATAAAAAAAATATTTTAGTAATATTTGAACACAAATTAGTATATTGATCAAACAAATTTAACAATATTATAGCTTAAAATACAGTAAAGCCAACGTCAAATTCTTCATTTAGAAATGATGAAGCATTCTTTCATTTTGATTACAAGTGAACTAGAAACAAGAAAACATTTGCTTAGGTTGACATAATTTTATAAAATAAAAAATAAAAATTCATACCATCACAACATGAAAAAATAAAAACCCTTAAAACTTCATCAAAACAAAAGATTTATCCCATAAAAAAAAATTATGTTTTTGGTAAGATTGGTAGGATCCCATATGATCCTATACAATGCTATGTATGATCCTACCATTTTTACGATCCTAGTGCGATTCTAAACGTTTTGGTGAGATGTGATCGTAAAATCGTGCGATTTTACGATCTAGATCCCGATTTTGACAACCATGGCTGTAATGATATGAGAATTCTATGTTGATGTGCTCTGAAGAAATGCAATTTGCCTGTACCTTTGTATTTATGAGTTTTTGGCTTTGCTTGCCTTCTCTGGATTTTAAGTTGAAAGTTTGGATAAAATGTCCCATATATTGCACATTGGTTCTTGTGTTCACAGGACATTTCCAATGTGTTGGTAAAGGTCATGAACCCCACCAATTGTGAGACAACCTGGCTGAGCTATTCAGGGCAGATTCCTTTGGTTAATCACAATTTTTTTTGGGGTTGGGGGTGGGGGTTGGGGTGGGGAGTTGGTTCCAGTGAGTTACACATATTAGCATGAATATTTTTTTTAATATACTCTTGGAAATGTGGAAGGCTGCTGTAATCTTGGATGGATCTGCATTTTATTTAATTTTTTAACTTTATTATTCGATAGTTTCAACAATGGGGGAGGGGGGATTTGAATCCTAGTTCTCTTCATAAAGAAGAGCAAGCAATGCCACTGAGCTATGATGCTCCTGAGACAAATACAATATCTCATGAGGCTTGATGGAATTTTAGTATCTTCTTTTTAAAACAAATGGCATATACAGTGCTTACTCATGCTGTTTTATCAAGTATATGATGAACATATTGGATGATCAGCTTTTTGTTTCCTGCAAATTGTATCAAACCTCTCTTTAGTCTCTATTGTGATGGATGACAGGGAGGAGAATTCAGAGATAGACGTAACTTCTGGATTTTATGTTCTTTTTGGATCAGGTAAAATTTTAATTATGAATCTTATGATTGTTGAAATTGATCTTTTTTATTCATCATAGATCCCCCTCAGTTAAGGGATCAACAAGAGGCTGTTGGATGAGCTATATATGTATATATATAATGTAAATATTTCTTATGAAGCAATGGTATTTGGTGCTTCGTTTTCCCCCTTTCTTCTTTCCTTTTTTATTTGGTGAACTGCTGCTTTTTCACCATTACAAATATAATGCTTGATAGCATTGGTCACATTTTCCCTTACCGACACTCTTCCAAGACTAAGAGCAGTCGGATGGAATATTAGCCACCCAAATAGAATTTCTCCTGAGATATCTAAAATGAACCCATTGAGTCCAAATGGACCCATTATTATTAATTACTCTCCAGAAAAGCTTTAACATGGCAGTCCTATTCCAGCCCTCAATAGTTCTTAAACCCAATCCACCTGCATCCTTCAGTTCAGTCTACATTGGACTGGCTGATTGTAAAGCATGGTCTCTCCATAATCCTTGTTGTGAACCAATAATTGAGGGAATGACTCCTAAAATGAAATGCCAGAATATATGTTTCGTTACTTGAGGGAGTGAACTCAATTAAAAGTTCCCTTGACTCTCAACTAGTGCATGAGTTTGTGAAGCAGTTAGTAATGTTTTATGCTTTATTATCACAAATGCTATTAAATATCTTTATGCAATTTTCAGGGCTTTTGATGTCATTTATCCTCTCAATCTACATCTTGCAATCATCACGGGACAAATTAGCAAGGTACTCTTCTTGTGTCTATCATATGAAGCTTAAGCCACTCTACTATCAACTATGAACTTAAGGACTCAAAATTAGCTGCTAGCCTACAAAGATGTTTTTTTTTGGGTTAAAAGCCTACAAAGATGTTGTGGTAGAATAGTAGGATCATTATTATTTATTGGCTAAAATATTGTTTTCGTTCCTAAACTATGACCAAACATTTGGTGCCTCGTGATGTTGAAATAGATCTTTAAACAATATTTTAGCCTGATTGTTTTTTTCCTCTTTCCTTAATTACACCTAAGAAAGGGAATTTCTATTCTTTCCAGGTTTGTAAGGGAGGCTGTTGCTGAAAGCAGCATGCCTGAAGGAGGAGTGGCAAAAGTTGAGTAGTAATGTGAACCCTAAAAGGTCTCAATATACCATCCATTTGTGCAAATTTATCATCTCAAAGAGGCATGTGATCTCTTGGGGAAGGCATCTACCAGCAAACACAAGTCTCATGCAATTATTTCTTGTAGCTAGAGGATCATTATTACTTGATGTCTAAATATTTATATGAACGGTAGTTTGTGAAATTCAAATACCCAAGGGTCTCTTGGCAATAGTTACAATTTAGTCATTGGGAGTTAGTTTTTCTAAAACTAAAATTAGACTTGGCCTAAATGAGTGTATACAAATGTGTTAATCTTTCACATAAGAAGTACCTCAACAACATCTACCCACACAACAGGGGTTAATAGTTGGCAGCAATTCCCATTTTTCTTTGACTAAGGGATAAGATTTAACAATAATCACATTTTTGTTTTTGTTTTTTTTCCCTCAGGTTGCATGATTTAACAATAATTTAAAACAAATTTAATAATGTAACTAGCTGATGAAGATAGCATTCTTGTATGTAATAATGTAATATAGTGCCATTTTACATGTAATATAATCTAAGCACAAATTTACACACGTGAGCTATTGTTGTGGATGGGCGGTTGTATTCAAATTTTTTGGGTAAAATGATGATGTTGTGTTCTCACATTAGAGGGTATATGCATGGTTTTAAAACATGGATCGGTCTAAGAACTAGAAAAGTTCCGGTTTAACATGGTTGACTGGTTTTTATTATTTTTCTTAATTTTATACCAATTATTCGTTTTTTACCGGACCATAGATTAGGGTCCGATCAGGTTCAGATTTTAAAACCGTAGTTTTACACCGAGACTAAATTGAATTTAAAATCATTTATACAAAGTCCTAAAATAGTTTCTAAAAAAACAAAAACAAAGTATTAAAATCTTAAATAAATGAGTTTAAATTTTATAAAGATTTGGTGTAATATCTTATGTTTACACCTTCTATAACATAATCCTCATATTGTTTCAAACAAAACAATAGGGTATGTCACACACAATTAAAATCTATACAATAAGTTCTCTCTCTTATATTTTTACAAATGAAAGAAGATTGGAAATGTTTGTGTTGAGATTTTGTTACACCATAAAGTAAAAAAGAAACAATAAACTAATGCCTCCAAAATACCCCCAGACTTCATTGAGTAAAGGTAAAACCATGAATGAAAGATGACATTTTAGCATCTCTTCGGTAATTTAGGCCCTAGAATCATACCATAAAGGAAATGAAGAAACAAGAAACCAGTGCCTCCCAAAATCCTTCCAGGCTTGAGTGGAAAAAGGTAAAGAAGAACAACCTTTTTACAAACCAGCCATTTTTTTTGAACCAATAGAGAAAAAAATAAAAAACAAAAATTCATCCAAAGTTTTTCTCACTTTCATTGAGTTCTTTACTCGATCTCGTTTGAGGCGATAGTTGACGGTGGTCGGAGGACATGGTGGTCATGATAGTCGATGAGGGTTTTTAAACCAACTTCACCCCAAATTTACACATGTGAGCTGTTATTGTGTGTGGCAGATCATATTGTTTTATTTGAAATAATCTGACGATTATGTTATTGGGGTGTAAACATAACATCCGAGCATTCATATTAGTTTGTGGATGATTAAAAAAAAAGATTTAGAATTTACACAGTGTTATTTAAAATGGACTCTCATAAGTTTGTGTATAATTGTGTAAATATACAAATTTGCTATAGTAACCATATAAATTTACACAGACATCATTCATTTTACATTAAATTGTTTATCTTTTCTTTAAGTATCTCGAGAATGGATATCAGTTCATACGTTTATTATGTAATGCAATATTCTGCAAAGCCAGTGAGGATGAGGGAGAAGAGAGGGAAATGTAATTTGCAAAGCAAGTAAGGATGAGGAAGAAGATAGAATTTTCTCCAAACTTGAACTCGCGTGGGAACACAAACTTTGGTTTTTTTTTTTTTTTTTTTTTTTTTTTTTAATTTTTTTTAATTATTTTTTATAAATTTGATGTGGCATAATTTTTTATTTATTATTATTTTTTTTTGACACATAAGATTTTTCCATCCAATAGATAATGGCAAAAACCAAATTAACACGGTATTAAAAGGTTAGAGACCAAATTAATACAATTAAAAGGTTAAGGATTAAATTGAAATATGGTGTAAAAAATAAGGACCATGTAATTTACCCTAAAAAATTATGTTCGTTACATTATTATTCTGGTGAACAAGAAGTCTCCAAACTAAAATTCAAGAAATAGATTAAAATTATGCTGAAACCCTAAAACATCTTTATAAAAACAAATTTATTTGCTGCCGCATTAAAAAAAATGAAATAGAGATAACGTATATATTGGAAGGATCATGTAACAATTTTTTTTTTTTTTTTAAATGACCAAGTGTTTGGAAAAAAAATTTAGTTATTTTGATTTTATCTCTTTGTACAAATTCAAAGGCACTACAAATAAATTAGGTAAACACAATAATATTAACCAATAGAAATAGAAAAATAAACAACAACATACAATCAAGATACCAAATTTTAATGTGGAAAAACCTTTCAATTAGAAGGGAAAAAACCACGGTCCAATAAAATCTTCTACTATCAAATATTAGGTTCACAACAATTTTCTCAAGAACAAAAGCTAGATATTAGCAAAATATCAAGAAACACAATTCTTGAATCATAGTCTCTCTCAAGCTTAACTCATCAACTCCATGCTTGTACTTAACTTCGATAATATATGGTCGAAGTACTTTGTTTTGCAAGCCAGCATGATTGACCCATCAATCTTGGTTTCTGGATCACCATGTTGTGATCGCATGAGCAATTCTTAGAGAGTTTGATGCGAGAAATACTTCATTGGAATTTCGTATCTCTTCTTCTGTACTTTGTACACCACATATAGTGGTATGTAGCCTTTTCTTGAAACTTGATTATTTTTTGCTACTTTATTAGCCTTCAAATTCTTGGAATGGCTTGGCTTTGGGTGTAACTTGTTGATGATTGAGTTGAAGTTACTTATTAATGAATTCATGATACTTTGAACCTTGAGACGGTGAGAAACTTGAAAAAAAAGCTTGATATTAACAAGAGTATTGGGTTGAAGAGGATAATAGAAAGATAGTATGACTTTGTGATTGTGGACATAGTAGAGGCTTGTTTAAACTTTAAGTAGTTGAGCTCAATGCGTGAATTGTACGTGTGATTGCTAGTTCACTACTAGGAAAAGGAATACCATTTCATATTTGGAATATAAATCTAATCTTAATTATCAAATATAAATAAATAGAACTAATCTTACTTGTACCATGACTATGAAACCTAATTCTATTGTAACACTTATTGTCCATGAGGATTAGGTTTATCGTTTACTCTAATAATAAGAATAATAATAAAGGAAATTAATTAACTTGTAAGAGTTATCCACTTATCCTTTGCCTCTTCCTTCTATAATAAAACTCGAAAATCACAACGCCTAAGGTTCGAGAATGTATGGGAGATAACCTAATTTATCAGCCCAATAAAGTTGTAAATAAAAATGAACTCATTTCTAAAACTTTAGATGAAGGCCCATGATTGATGAAAATATGAGCCCATTTATGCTAAATGAACAAAATCACAACTGGGCTAGGAAGAGTGGTCCGCCTAACATAATTCTAAACATTTTCTTTACTTTCAATGTCACCAAAAGAGGAAAGAAAATCTGTGTTAATTTGTGAACCAAAAAATAAAATATATTATGATCTAAGATTAAGTAAATATAGAAAAAAGGATTCTCAAAAAACGAAAAAGAAAAGAAAGTAAATATAGAAACAAGCTCTACTAGGGTTTAAGTCATTAATGTTTTATATTTTTGACGGTTTAGGGTAATGTTTGATAAGATTCTTAAGGTAATTAGGATTTTTAAATCTCATCTTGAGATAACTGTACGTAGTCTGTGAGATTCAAATCCCAAGGGTCTCTTTTTGAACCATCAATCAAAAACATGCATTATAGAATCTATGGGTGCAATTTTCTACACAATATATCAAATTAACAATTGGAAGTTGACTCTTTTTTTTTTTTTTTTAAATAATTGAATGACGAATCTTTTTGTTTTAATTGAAGAACTTTTGCTATAAAAAATCCTCTAGATCATCGGTACCCATTGAAGGGTTAAAATAGAACAATTGGACAGTCTATTACCAAATTAGAGGGAAAGCATCCCTTGGGGGTGGCACCAAGGTGTGGAGGCAAGCAATCAAACCTATTTTCTTTTCATCTTTTTACAAATTTAATAGACACTTTGCAAACACAATAATAATCAACAGATGCAGACAATTTCAACTAACATAAAACAAAATAAGACATTGAACTTTTACGTGAAAAAACCCTCCAATTAAAAGGGAAAAAATCACAGGACTTAGTCCAACAAAGTCTTTTACTGTCAAATAATGAGTTTACAACCATCTTCTTTGCTTGGAAAAACTAGAAGAGACTACGAAAATATATTTTACACAATTCTTAATTAAACGTTAAGTTTTTGGACTTATAGTCCAAACACCTAAAGGTATAATACCTATTGGATACAAATAGGTATTTGTACGTAAACGAAATGAGAAAAATGAAATTATAAGGTACAAAGTGCAACTTGTAGCTCAAGGTTTCTCGCAAAGACGTAGTATTGATTATTAAGAAATATATGCTCCTGTAATAGACGCAATTACATCCAGATTTTTTATTAGCTTGGTAGCAAGAAAATTTTTGGATATGCAATAATGCGATTAATGGATGTTGTTACAGCATATCTGTATGGAATATCATTATATAATGATATCTACTTGAAAATCCCTAAAGGATATAAAATGCCTGAAACATATAATCCTACATCCCGAAGTATGTCCTCTATCAAGCTACAAAAATCCTTAAATGGGTTAAAGCCCGGACGCATGTGATATAATTGCCTCAGTGAATATTTTTTGAAAGAAGGATTTAAGAATAATCCAATTTGTCCATGTGTTTTTATCAAAAAATCAGAATCCGGATTTGCTATTGTTGCAGTATATGTTGATGATTTAAATATTGTAGAGACTCTAGAAGAGTTAACAAAAACAACAAATTGTTTAAAGAATGAATTTGAGATGAAAGATCTTGGTAAGACAAAGTTTTGTCTTGGCCTGCAAATTGAACATCTTCCAAATGGAATTCTTGTTTATTAATCAACGTACACAAAAAAAAGTCTTGAAGTAATTTTACATGGATAGAGCTCATCTTTTGATCAATCCAATGGTGGGTCAGTCACTTGATGTCAAGAAAGATGCGTTTCAACCACAAGAAGATAATGAAGAAACTCTTGGTCCTGAAGTACCATATCTTAGTGCAATTGGTGCTTTGATGTATCTTGCAAATTACATACGACTTGATATAACATTTGCAGTTAACTTACTAGCAAGGTATAGTTTCGCACCAATTTGAAGACATTGGAATGAAATTAAGCATATATTACGTTATCTTAGTGTGACTACTGATTTAGGATTATTTTATCCAAATGGATCAAAACCATAGTTAGTTGGATATACTGATGCAGGTTACCTTTTTGATCCATACGAAGGCTGATCACAAACAAGATATTTATTTACTTATGGAAATACTGCTATTTCATGGAGATTTGTTCAGCAAACAATTTCTTCTACTTCCTTAAATCATGTAGAGATTATTGCAATTCATGAAGCGAGTTATGAATGTGTTTGGTTGAGATCGGTAATTCAACATATTTATGAGAACTATGGATTATCATCAATAAAAAATAGTCCAACAATATTATATGAAGATAATGCCACTTGTATCACTCAAATTAGAGGAGGCTATATCAAGGGTGATAGAACCAAGCATATTGCACCAAAATTCTTTCATACACATGAACTCTAGAAGAGTGGCGATATTGATGTCAAGTAGATACGATCATATGATAATTGGGACGATATGTTCACTAAGCCATTACCAATTGCGACTTTTAAGAAGATGGTGCACAACATTGGCATGCATTGACTTAGGGATATTTTTACCATGAACAATGAAGGTTCTATGTACTCATGAGGGGGAGTAAATTTTCTAAAGGATGTGTGCTGATTGTACTTCTTTTTCCTTCGCTTAGGTTTTTTCCTACTAGGTTTTCCTTTGCAAGGTTTTAATGAGGTAATTCTAAGGCATTAGAAGTTATACAAGAATATTGTACTCTTTTTCCTTAGCCAAAATTTTTTCCCATAGGGTTTTTCTTTGGTAAGGTTTTAATGAGGCATGTTCTTAGAAAGTGGTCATCCAAGGGGGAGTGTTAGAAATAAAGTCTAATTGGAATGTGTAAAGTTTGGGCAATGAAAGGGTTATTTGGAATGTGTAAAGTTTATAGGGGAGATGTATATTCATAATTGTATTTATTAGTGCAACCTTATCCCATGAACTCTACAAGCATTCTAAGGTTCTATATATATGTGGGATTGCTTTACTGTTATTGTACACATAAGAGATATCAAAAGGATTGTGGATGACCATTTGAATATAAGAGTTTATCAATATATATTTCTTGTTTTCTTCTTACTTTGTTTTATCTATTTCTATTATTTCACAACAATTTTTTGGTTCTTTGGTGGTAAAATAGTTTTTTTTGCTAAAATACAATTGATATGCCAAAAATGTATTGACTCCTTTTGATGAATTAATTGATTAATTAGTCAAGTTTAATTAATTAATCAAATTAGCATGCAATACACGTGGTAGCACAAACAAATCATCAATTAAACTATATATGAAGCAGAAATTAAATTGACACGGCGATTTGTTTATGAATGGGGAAAACCTACACGGCAAAAACCCCATCAGGTGAATTTAAGGTCACCCCTCCCGAGAATTCACTATTATCACAACAAGCAGTTACAAGTAAAGGAAACCCAGTACCTTATACCAATTTATAGTTGAACCCTTATCCCAATACTCAATTGGACTTGTTCTGTAGTGACAATTTCTCATTTTGATGCATGGCTCCCAGTACGTGACTAACCAATTGTGTGAATCCCAGTATGCGATTTACTCCTTTGCACGAATCCCAGTACATAATTAACTCCACAACAACCCTTTGATTGTTGTAGTTGATTTGTAGCAGCTTCACATAGAAACATCAATAAGATCTTCAATGTTGGTGCAAGAGATTTTGCTTGGTTACAGAACCCAAAGGTATACAAGAAACGTAGCAAGAACTCTTTCTTCTGTAAGAGGAGGCTAGAGTTTCAAAAAGAAAACCTTATGAAGCTCTCTAGAGTTAGGTTTTTCATTTTCCACCTCCTAATGGGCTCTCCTATTTCAAATAGGTTTACACAAACCTTGGGCTTTCCTAGTTCAATAAGGATTATACAAACCCATAAACAAATAACCTTTTAGAATAAAAACGTTGCTAGCTATAGACTAAATTCCGTAAGCTCAATAGATCGAGACATCTATCGAGCTTTAATGAATCTCGACAAATTGAGCTTCTGTCGAGGAGGTATTGAGACCTATAGATTGCACTTTTTTTGAACAATTCTTGAGTAGTCTTCATATTTTTAATTTAACCACTTGTAATGATCATCTTGAACCTACTTAGATTTATCCAAATACAAGTAAAGTGTGTTTTGTCAAAGGATATGCCAATTACATAAAAATATGTTTCTAACAACAATCACCATTGTAAATGTTTTTATTGTTTTAGGTTGGATAGTTGCTAGTTGGGTTAGGCTAGTTAGACTGATTGGGGAGAAAAGGGGACCCAACTACAAAAATGAAATATATAATAACTATATATATATTAAAAAAAAAAAAAATTGGACGGGGGCGTCCATCCTTGCCTAAAATATTTTAATAAATTAAAATTAAAAAAAAAAAAAAATTGGACGGGGCGTCCATCCTTGCCTAAAATATTTTAATAAATTAAAAAAAGAAATTGCTACCACATCAACAAAAGAAATTGACCGAGCATAATTATTCTCCCTTTAGTCTTTATCTCTATGTAAAATTCAATAGGAACTCAACACTCAAAAGAAACAGAAAATTACAGTAATAATAATACAAAATTGTGTCTGTTACATAATTATTCTAGCAAACAACAAATCTCCAACTAAACAAATAGATTAAAATTATGTTGAATTAACCCAAAAACATCTTTATAAAAACAAATTTACTTGCTGCTGCATCAAACAAACGAAATAGAAACAACATATATATTGGAAGGATCTTGAAACAAATTTTTTTTTAAAAATTACTGTATTTGGAAAAATAACAAATCAATTATTTTAATTTTTTCTCTTCGTACAAATTCAGTAGGCACTTCAAATAAAAGAGTTATGTAAACAAAATATATAATATCAACCAATAGAAAGATAAAAATAAACAACCACACACAATCAAGACACTTTAACGTGTATGTCTACAATTTTTTTTTAATAATTGGATAACAATCGTTTTGTTTTGCTGCCCATATCAACGTGTATGTTTCGCTTATAACTTGATGCATCTCCCCAATAGCATACACAAATAAAAACAAGCAAGATGCTTCCTGTTTGAATTGGAGAACTTTTGCTATCAAAAATCTTCTAGACGATTGGTACCCATTCAAGGGTTAAAATAGAATGACTAGACGATCTATTACGCAATTAGAGGGAGGCATCCCCTGGGGGTGGCTCCAATTAGGTGGGGGCAAGTAGTATTCCTTTGAAACAAATAAAAAAAATCAAAATAAAAAAGAATATGGATTCTTTGGAAAAATAGCAAATTAATATATATAAATATGGCCGATCATACTTATCTTCCTTTTACCTTTATACAAATTTAATAGACAATTCAAATAAATTAGGCAAACACAATAATAATCAACGGAAACCAAAAAAAATTAACAACAACACAAAACAAAATAAGACACCGAAATTTTACATGGAAAAACCATCCAATTGGAAGGGAAAAAATCACTGGACCTAGTCCAACAAAATCTTTCACTATCAAATAATGAGTTTACAACAATCTTCTTTGTCTGGAAAAACTAGAAGAGACTACGAAAATATATTTTACACAATTCTTAATAAGAGTCTCTTGCTCGAGCTTTAACTTCGATGATACTCCTTGAACAATAAAAGCAACCGGTCGAAAAATTGGGTTCTGCATGCAAGAACGATTGGCCCTTCAATCTTGGGGTCGAGGTCGCCATGTTGTGATTGAACCATCAAATCTTGCATAGTTGGATGCGAGAGATACTTCACAGGAAGTTCGTACCTCTTCTTCTCTTTGCCCACATAGACTGCAAAGTGACCTTTTCTTGAAAGGTGATTGCCTCTTGCTTTCCCGTCTTGCATGTTTAAGTTGTTGAGGATGGAGTGAACGAGCTTTGAATAATAATGCATGGTTTTGTTTGAACTTTGAGAGTGAGTGATGAATTGGAACTTAGGGTAGGGTTGGGTTTGTTTAAATAGGAGATTCAACAGCGTAACAAGTACGTCAATTAATAATTAATTTACTACAAGGAATAGGAATATAATATATGAACGTAACCGTGTTTCACTAGGATTAAGAAACTTAATCTAAGTCGTAACGCTATCCTTGTTTTTTTAGATAAAAGATAGAATTTCATTGAATATAATCAAACAATTTACAAGTATTACCCTCTGTTCAGCCATAGCCAAAACAGGGGAAGAAAAAGTATCCAAACAAAACCAAAACCCAGTCAAGCCGAGAGTTTTTTATGCTTGGTGGTTTGGCCGAAACAACCTCTGATTTTTTCCAAAAGAACCGTCTTGGCTATAAATCGTGAGGTAACCCTTCGAATTCAATCAATAAATTTATTTTTTTAGGTCCTTAAATTCACGTTATCAAAAGTCGGTTTCTGTGTTTTCCAAGGTCTTGATTCCGATACGGAAACCCATGGGTTAGGCTACGCTAGAACTGATCCATACAAAATGAGAGCAATTTTTACTCCTTTTTCAAATTTAACTTAGATCAGTAAAATTATGGGATCAGTGAAGGTTTACTTATTTATTTATAATTAGGTTAGTGATAATGTTAAAAACAAAAATTTAAGTGGAAGACAAGAAATTTCTGATTTTGTGGCTTCTTCTTGAAAATTGTAAAGTTTAGAGGTTCCGATAATTGATATGCATCTGGAGAGGATTGGTTTGAAACTTTAAATTAAGGATTAGTGATTCTCATACATAACTTTGTGTGTGTTAATTTTTATGGGCATGTTCTGGATTTTAGTGACTGTTCTAACTAATTTTTAGAATTTTACGATTTGTGTAGAGGTACACGCGGAATTAATGATTTGCATGGTGTTATTACTAAAGATTCGGATATGCCTCACCATTGTACATAGTTATTGATAATGTTTGTTAGGGTTTGTTTGGAACGGAGAGTGATTGAGGGACATGGAGGGGAGAGGAGGGATTAGTTTAGGATATGTCAATTAAGGAAGTAAAGAATGTATGACTTCGAAACACTACTTGACCAAGAAAATACTGAGTTTACAATAATTTTCCTTAACCATAAGAGATACTAGAGGCTACCAAAATATATATACAAAAATCTTTGATCATAGTCTCTCTCCGGCTTAACTTTGAAACACTCCTTGACCAAGAAAATTAAATTGTTGAAGAATTGCATTTTGCATGCAAGCACGATTGCACCATCAATCTTGGTTTCTAGCTCGCCATGTTCTACACCTATAGTCGCGTTTGAAAAAACACAGCTATAGACTTGTCGGACCTATAGTCATGATGCATAGGCCATGTCTGAAAATGCGACTATAAACCAAATGGACCCATAGCCACGTTTTTAGGAGCTATAATCGCGTTTTTAAAAACGCAGCTATAGCCCGCGTTTTTTGTAGTGAAAATAATAAGTTTGCAACAATCTTCCTTAACCAAAAGAGAAACTAGAGGCTACCAAAATATATATGCAAAAATCTTGGGTAATAGTCTCTCTCTGGCTTAACTTCGAAACACTCCTTGACTAAGAAAAGTAAATTGTAGAAGAATTGCTTTCTGCATGCACGATTGGTGGCCAATCTTGGTTTCTAGCTCTCCATTTTGTGACCAAACCATCAATTCTGCCTATTTGGTTCAATCAGTCCACTTCGGTCTGCTTTGATCTATTTCAGTCCACAATTTAGTTTAATTTAGTTGGTTCAATCTGATTTTGGTCCATTTCAGTCTATTGGATCCCATTCAATTAATTCGATCCACTTTGGACTATTTCGGTATACTTACAAAAGAATGGTAAAAGACAAGTTTGGGTTGAGTGTATGATTTTAAAAACCGAAACGGTCAAATAACCGAAAAAAGGGTCAGATTATTTTTAAAATGATGTTTGAGACTTGATAGTACCTATTCTAAATCTAAATTTATTAAAAAATTGTGTAAATATATTTAAGTTGTTGAGTGGTTTTGTTGTTTAGTTGCAAAATAGATTTTAAGTTGATGCTAATGTATATTTGTTTTAAGAAAAGTTGTTACTTACATATAAAAATAAATAAATAAATAAAAACCTAAAATCGAAAAGGATAAAATTTTAATTTAAAAAAAAAACGTAAATACTATTGTGTCTACCAAAATATTATTAATCCAATGTATAATCATTTAACAATAGTTTTCTTTTTTAACTTTTATTATATAGTATGTGATATATTGAAAGTTGAAAGCCTAAAATTTTTTTAAAAAATGAGAGCAATATTTTTTACTCCTTTTCAAATTTACCTTAGATCAGTAAAAGAAAGGGATTGGGTGATTTTTTTTTTTTTTCTAATTAGATTAGTGATAACATTAATTTTTTTAATTGGAAGAGAATTTTTTTTTTGATTCCTTGGCTTCTTCTTGTAAGAGTTTTGAGGTTCCGATGATTGATGTGCATTTGGAGAGGATTGGTTTGAAACTTTAAATTAAGGATTAGTGATTCTCATACGTAACTTTGTGTGAGTTAATTTGTATGAGCATGTTATAGATTTTAGTAACTGTTTTAACTAATTTTTAGTATTTTATGATTTGTGTAGAGGTACTCGCGGAATTAATGATTTGCATGGTGCCATTGCTAAAGATGTGGATATGCCTCACCATTGTATGTAATTATCGATAATGTTTGTTTGGAATGAAGAGATATTGAGGGACATAGAGGGGAGATGAGGGATTAGTTTAGGACATATCAATTAAGAAAGTAAAGAAAGTATGAATTCGAAACACTCCTTGACCAAGAAAATAATGAGTTTACAACAATCTTCCTTAACTGGAAGAGATACTAAAGGCTACCAAAATATATATACAAAAATCTTGGATCATATTGTCTCTCTCCGGCTTAACTTCGAAAAACTCCTTGACCAAGAATAGTAAATTGTCGAAGAATTGCGTTTTGCTTGCACAATTGGCTACCAATCTTGGTTTCTAGCTCTCTAGGTTATGACCAAACCATCATTTCAGCCTAAATGGTCCAATTGGTACATTTCGGTCCACTCTTATCTATTTCGGTCCACAATTTAGTTTAATTTTGGTTCATTCAGTCTAATTTGGTCTATTTTGGTCTGTTGGATCCAATTCAGTCCATTCGGTCCACTTTGCTCTATTTCAGTATACTTAAGAATGGTAAAAGACAAGTTTGAGTTGACTGCATGGTTTTAAAAACCAAAATGGTCAAATAACTGAAAAATGGTCCGATTATTCTGCACTACTAACAAAAACTTTTCTTAGCTTTACTTCTTCTTCTTCCTCTTATTTATTTATTTATTTTTCTTTCCTGTCAGTGTCACTTGTCCCTATTATGCCCAACCACCAGTGAACAAAGATGAAAGAACAAACAAACAGTCAAAGTAATCTCTACAAACTCTACTATCTCTCTATCTCTCTTATGAACTATATAATACAAGAGAGAGAGTCACAAACACACATAGTGATAGAGAGTCACAAAGCCAAAAAGCCCAAAAAAAAAAAATAAATAAATAACCACAGGCCGCAGCACAGATTCAATTCACAGAATCACAATCACCAACATCAGTAATTAGTTTATCACTCATCATCAATCATCAATAAAAACACAAACACTCCACAAGCAAGCACAAACATCTTATTTATTTTTTAGGTTTTGAAGGAAACTAGAAAGGATCATAGATTAAATACCTATGAAGGCTCGAGCAACCGGCGGTGGCAGCAAGATGGGGCTTGCATGGGCGGCGGAGATAATTGGGACTCTTGCCGTCTCGCGTGATGATGTCGGCGTCGGCGTGGGTACTGCTGTACTGGGTCTAGGTAGACTCTTGCCTTCTTGCGTCGGTGTCGACATGGCGTGGGTACTGCTGTAGCGGCGTTGGCGTGGGTAGTCTCTATCTCTCCGTCTCGCCTCATTGTCTCTCTGTTTCCTTTCTTTTTATTTTTCCTTCGTCTTTCACTTTCTCTGTTAGGTTTACTGTTGAGTTTTCTTCTTCTTTTATTTATTTATTTATTTTTTTTATTTACATGGGTCATGGGCTCTTGCCTCTTGGGCTGGCCAGCTGGGCCTGGAATTTAGGATTTTTGGGAGGGGGGCTTGAGCTAAAAACTAAGGGGGGTCCAAGGGGGGCTCAAGCCTATATATATATATATATATATTTTTTTTTTTTTTTTCTTTTGAAAAATTTAACCTGCTAATTTTTTTTTTTTTGGGCCCAGGGGGGCTTGGGCCCCCTTAGGCCCCCACTTAGGTCCATCCCTGACGGTAAGAACTAAATTGACTGTCTGTTGAAAATAACAGTGACCAGATTAACTGCTATCAAAATGTAGGGACCAAATTGACTGTGACCTTAAAATTTAGGGACCAAAATGGTGTTTTCGCCATTTTTTTTTTTTTTTGGTTCTGTTGAAGTTAGAGTATTTACAGCAGTGGTGCTAAAAAGTTTAGCTTTTAGCACTTCAAAAAACTACTTTATCTATTTTATCACCTCACTTTACAATACGCCAAATATAAAATGTTTTTTTATCCCTTCATTTAAAATAATTATACAACTCATTAAAATAATAAATGAAGAAAGAGAATTTGAGTTTGTTAATTGAAGGAAGAGATATAATCTTAATAAAATATTGTATTTTATTTTTAACAACTTGCTACAGTCAACTGGTATTTATACTGTAGTTGCAAAAAATTTAGATTTAACTTTTCGAATAATACATTATTTTTTGGTGCTTTGGTGGTAAAATAGTTTTTTTGCTAAAGTACAATCACCATGTTAAATGTTTTTATTGTTTTTGTTAAGATTTTTGGTTGGATAGTTGCTATTTGGGTTAGGCTGTTTAGGCTGATTGGGTAGAAAAGGGGACCCAACTACAAAATTGAAATATATAATAACTATATGTATAAAAAAATAAAAAATAAAAAATTGGACGGGGTTGTCCATCCTTGCCTAAAATATATTAATAAAAAATTAAAAAAAATTGCTACCACATCAACAAAAGAAATGGACCGAGCATAATTATTCTCTCTTTAGTCTTTATCTCTATGTAAATTCAATAGGAACTCAACACTCAACAGAAATAGAAAATTACAGTAGTAATAGTACAAAATTGTGTCTGTTACATAATTATTCTAGCAAACAACAAATCTCCCATTAAACAAATAGATTAAAATTGTGTTGAATTAACCCTAAAACATCTTTATAAAAACAAATTTATTTGCTACCACATCAAACAAACGAAATCGAAACAACATATATGTTAGGTTCTAAAGATTTAGGTTTAAATATTTAGAATCACATTTGTATTGTGTTGGCAAATTGAGAACAAAACATGTCTAGTCTAGGTTTTTAGGCAATGCTTAAATGTGGTTGTTTCAAGGTTCAAGTCCAGTTGATTGTAGAAAAAAGATGTGAAGTTCTGCCTTGCTCGACCGATCGAGAATTAGGCTTGATCAATCGAAAATCACAGGCACAGTTTTTTGCACAATTTTTAAACAGGCCCAAAGCTCGCGAAAATGTTTAAGATTTCATCTAAACTTCATCTTATAAAAGAGAAATCCTAGCCACATTTTGGAGCGCTGAAAAGACTTGTGTGTTACTCTTTGTGAGATTTAAGAGGTTTTGTACATTCAACTACACAAGAATCTGCCGGAGCAAAATCTACAATTAAGAGTTTTGGTAGAACATAGTTACTACATCAAGATCATTATTGATGGTGATCTGAAACCTTTGAATGGGATATCAAAGTCACAAGCTAGGAGGCTTGTGTTGCTATAAATCCAAGAAGAGAAGAAGTCCGTAAATTCAGAACTTGCATATGGTCGTGTTAGTATGATATGATTTATTTGTGTTTAACCTAGATCTGAATAATTAATCTAAGTAATTACTTGATTAATATATTAGGTTAAAAAATCTAGTTTAAGGGGTCTAAACAAACAAACAATATATATTGGAAGGATCTCGAAACAAATTAAAAAAAAAATAAATAACAGATTTTGGAAAAATAACAAATCAATTATTTTAATTTTTTCTCTTCGTACAAATTCAATAGGCACTTCAAATAAATGAGTTATATAAACAAATATATAATATCAACCAATAGAAAGAGAAAAATAAACAACCACACACAATCAGAACACAGTATTTCAACGTGTATGTTTACTATTTTTTTTTAATAATTGGATAACAATCTTTTTGTTTTGCTGCCCCTATCAACGTGTATATTTCGCTTATAACTTGATGCATCTCACCAATAGCATACGTAAATAAAAACAAGCAAGACGCTTCTTGTTTGAATTGGAGAACTTTTGCTATCAAAAATCTTCTAGACGTTCGGTACCCATTCAAGGGTTAAAATAGAATGACTAGACGATCTATTACCCAATTTGAGGGAGGCAACCCTTGGGGGTGGCTCCACGGTGGGGGCAAGTAGTATCTATTTGTAAAAAATAAAAAATAGAAATCAAAATAAAAAAGAGTTTGGAACAGTGGCGATTCTTGGAATTTTTTTTAAGGTAGACACTAAAAAATTAAATTACCACAATATTTTTCTTGGTACTATTTTTCAAAGAAAAATGAAATTATAAATTATTTTTATTGAATAAGTTGAACGACCTACAAATTTTATCTTTTTGTTTTATAATAGGCTTTTTATTGAATAATTTTTTCGCTTGTTATTGTTTGGTCTTGTCTTGTTTTTGTTTGGTTTATATTTGTTGTTATTTGAGCTAATATTTATTGTCGTTATTTAAGTGATGAGAGTGCAAAATGTCATATTTTTGTCCATTAATGTTTAGTCTTTTACATTTATTTAGTGTCTAAATGTACTCATTATTCTTATATTTTGATTTAGGATGCAAATGGAGGCATTAAGTGCAAAACGAAGTTAATTGGGCAATTCTGGACAGCTTTGATATCGTTTCGTAATCTGGGCATAACTCTCTCATCTGAGCTCCGATTGAGTCTACAACTTTCATGTTTTGAGTTTTGAGAAATACGGGCTGCATCAAGGTCGAAATGGGGCTTGAAATTGCTACACCTGCACCGCTGATGTTCTGGATTGTTCCTTTGCTTGAAATTCTAATATGTAGGTCTAGTGCAGTTTATTTTTGGAAGCTTCCAAATTTGGTGCACGAAATTTCCAACTGAAAAACACCACTTTCCTAGTTATATTAGGACTTTGTTTTATTTTTAATTTTTTTTTCCTTAATTAGTCATATTTGAATATTATTATTTAGAATTTTTTTAAAAGATTTTGTAGGCTTAGGAAAGGGGGAATTAACATGTAAAAGAGGGAGGAGAAATCAGAATTGGACACACACACAGGCCTCTCTCTTCCCTCTTCTCTAATTTTCTCCTTCAAGTTTTCTGTCATGGCCCTGTGTGGCTAAAACTTTTATACTTGGTCAAGGAAACTGAAACCTTGGAATCAATAAAACTGGGAGATCTAATTTGCTTTTATTGTTCAATTTATACTTTGAATATCAGATGTTCTTCTGTGCCTATTTTCATGATTATTTCGTTTAATTAGTAGGAGGCCTACTAGTTTATTATTCATTTCAATCTACTGCTAAGTTAGATATCAAGTCCGTAATTGTTTGATCTTTCTAATTTGTGAAGCAACCAAGATTTAATGATTTGCTACGTCAGAAATTATTAGATCTTAGGAAGAATGCTTGACTAAATTAAATGCAACTGCTTGTGTTTGTGTTGTTTAGCTTCATTGATCTCTCTAGTTCTTAAGGCTGCTACTAAATTAAACCTTTAGCGTTTGTCTTGGGTTGTTTGGTAGTTAGAGTTAATTAGATCGCTTGTTTTTTAATTAACTGCGACTAAGGAGAGAGAGGAAACTAGTTCCAACGGTGAATATTCAAAGTATGAATTGATATATACTTGCATCGATGATCAGTTATAAAATTTCGATGGTGGATGTTGACTTAGACGAAGATTTATTCTCTTGATTGATTTCGATACTTTAATTTGAATTGTTCCTTAGTTGTTTTTCTTAAAATTGTTTTCATTATACTCAAACCCACCCACTTTGTTCACATAGCATAAAACTAGGCTAAATACTCTCTATGGGAATGATCCTTACTCGCATTACTACATATATTTTTAGGAGTAGGTTTTATTTTTAGTTGCCTGCGACAGCACACCATTAAGCTTTAAAAAAAACAAGGATTAAGAATTATGTTTGGAAGCAGAATTAATTTTGGAGTAATGCTACGTCCACAATATTTTTACAATTAATCTTATGAAAAAGCTGTTATTGGTGGGTAAAAAAATAATATTAGTATTTGACTCAAATTAGAATCAGTAACAACTTATTATATTAGATTCGTTGTAAAAATATTGTGAAAATATTGTGAATGTAGTAGCGCTACTCTTATTTTTTTTTTAACCCAAATTTTTGTAATTGTAAAGTCAGGGTATTCATAATTTTTACTAGGATGATCACAATATGTTAATTTAGCATATAATATGTTTTTGAACAAGTGTATATATACATTTTGGAAAAATAGCAAATTAATATAAATAAATATGGCCAATCATACTTATCTTCCTTTTATCTTTACACAAATTTAATAGACACTTATCTTCCTTTTATCTTTATACAAATTTAATAGACACTTCAAATAAATTAGGCAAACACAATAATAATCAACGGAAACCAAAAAAAAAAAAAAATTTAACAACACAAAACAAAATAAGACACCGAATTTTTACATGGAAAAATCCTCCAAGGAAAAAACTATGGTCCAGTAAAATCTTTCACTGTCAAATAATGAGTTTACAACAATATTCTTTGCTCGGAAAAACTAGGAGAGACTACGGAAATATATCTACACAATTTTTAATAAGTCTCTAACTCGGGCTTTAACTTGGACGATACTCCTTGAACAATAAAAGCAACCCGTCGAAAAATTGGGTTCTGCATGCAAGAACGATTGGTCCTTCAATCTTGGGGTCGAGGTCGCCATGTTGTGATCGAACCATCAAATCTTGCATAGTTGGATGCGAGAGATACTTCACAGGAAGTTCGTACCTCTTCTTCTCTTTGCCCACATAGACTGCAAAGTGACCTTTTCTTGAAAGGTGATTGCCTCTTGCTTTCTCATCTTTCATGTTTAAGTGCTTGACGATGGAGTGAACGAGCTTTGAATAATAATGCATGGTTTTGTTTGAACTTTGAGAGTGAGTGATGAATTGGAACTTAGGGTAGGGTTGGGTTTGTTTAAATAGGAGATTCAACAGCGTACCAAGCACGTCAATTAATAATTAATTTACTACAAGGAATAGGAATATAATATATGAACGTAACCGTGTTTCACTAGGATTAAGAAACTTAATCTAAGTCGTAACACTATCCTTGTTTTTTTAGATAAAGGATAGAATTTTATTGAATATAACCAAACAATTTAGTGATTTACAAGTAAAGTATTACCCTGTTCAGCCATAGCCAAAACAGGGGAAGCAAAAGTATCCAAACAAAACCAAAACCCAGTCAAGCCGAGAGTTTTTTATGCTTGGTGGTTTGGCCGAAACAACCTCTGTGATTTTTTCCAAAAGACCCGTCTTGGCTATAACTCGTGACTCGTGAGGTAACCCATCGAATTCAATCAATAAATTTATTTTTTTTAGGTCCTTAAATTCACGTTATCAAAAGCCGGTTTTTGTGTTTTCCAAGGTCTTGACTCCGATACGGAAACCCATGGGTTAGGCTAGGCTAGAACTGATCCGTACAAAATGAGAGCAATTTTTACTCCTTTTTGAAATTTACCTTTGATCAGTAAAATTATGGGATCAGTGAAGTTTTTTTTTTTTTTTTTTTTTTTTTTTTTTTTTAAAATTAGGTTAGTGATAATGTTAAAAATAAAAATTTAATTGGAAGAGAAAAAAATTTCTAATTCTGTGGCTTCTTCTTGAAAATTGTAAAGTTCCAATAATTGATATGCATTTGGAGAGGATTGGTTTGAAACTTTAAATTAAGGATTAGTGATTTGTGTGTGTTAATTTTTATGGGCATGTTCTGGATTTTAGTGACTGTTTTAACTAATTTTTAGAATTTTAGGATTTGTGTAAAGGTACTCACGGAATTAATGATTTGCATGGTCTCATTGCTAAAGATTCGGATATGCCTCACCATTGTATGTAGTTATTGATAATGTTTGTTAGGGTATGTTTGGAACAGAGAGCGATTGAGGGACATGGAGGGGAGAGGACAGATTAGTTTAGGACATGTCAATTAAGGAAGTAAAGAATGTACGACTTCGAAACACTACTTGACCAAGAAAATAATGAGTTTAAAACAATTTTTCTTAACCATAAGAGATACTAGAGGCTACCAAAATATATATACAAAAATCTTCGATCATAGTCTCTCTTCAGCTTAACTTCAAAACACTCCTGAACCAATAAAATTAAATTTTCGAAGAATTGCGTTTTGCATGCAAGCACGATTGCACCATCAATCTTGGTTTCTAGCTCGCCATGTTCTACACCTATAGTTGCATTTGAAAAAACATAGCTATAGACTTGTCGAACCTATAGTCACGATGCATAGGCCATGTCTGAAAACGCGACTATATAGCAAATGGACTGATAGCAACGTTTTTAGGAGCTACAACCGCGTTTTAAAAACGCGGCTATAGCCCGTGTTTTTTGTAGTGAAAACAATGAGTTTACAACAATCTTCCTTAACCAAAAAAGATACTAGAGGCTGCCAAAATATATATACTAAAATCTTGGGTAATAGTCTCTCTCTAGCTTAACTTTGAAACACTCCTTGACCAAGAAAAGTAAATTTTCAAAGAATTTCTTTCTGCATGCACGATTGGTGGCCAATCTGGGTTTCTAGCTCTCCATTTTGTGACCAAACCATCAATTCTGCCTATTTGGTCCAATCGGTCCACTTCGGTCTGCTTTGATCTATTTCGGTCCAGAATTTAGTTTAATTTAGTTTGTTCAATCTACTTTTGGTCCATTTTGATCTATTGGATCCCATTCAATTAATTCGACCCACTTTGGACTATTTCGGTATACTTACATAAGAATGGTAAAAGACAAGTTTGGGTTGAGTGTGTGATTTTAAAAACCAAAACAGTCAAATAATCGAAAAAGGGTCTGATTATTTTTTAAATGATGTTTGAGACTTGATAGTACCTATTCTAAATCCAAATCTATTAAAAAACTGAGTAAATATATTTAAGCGGTTGAGTGGTTTTGTTGCAAAATAGATTTTAAGTTGATGCTAATGTATATTTGTTTTAAGAAAAGTTGTTACTTACGTATAAAAATAAATAAATAAATAAAAACCTCAATTCGAAAATGATAAAATTTTAATTTTTTAAAAACATAAATGCTATTTTGTCTACCAAAATATTATTAACCCAATGTAAAATCAATTAACAATAGTTTTCTGTTTTAACTTTTATTATATAGTATATGATATATTGAAAGTTGAAAGCCTAAAAAATTTTAAAAAAATGAGAGCAATTTTTTTTTTTTTTACTCCTTTTCAAATTTACCTTAGATCAGTAAAAGAAAGGGATCGGGTGAATTTTTTTTTCTAATTAGATTAGTGATAACATTAATTTTTTTAATTGGAAAAGAAAAAAAAAATTGATTCCTTGGCTTCTTCTTGTAAGAGTTTTGAGGTTCTGACGATTGATGTGTATTTGGAGAGGATTGGTTTGAAACTTTAAATTAAGGATTAGTGATTCTCATATGTAACTTTGTGTGAGTTAATTTGTATGAGCATGTTATAGATTTTAGTAATTGTTTTAACTAATTTTTAGTATTTTACAATTTGTGTAGAGGTACTCGCGGAATTAACGATTTGCATGGTGTCATTGCTAAAGATGTGGATATGCCTCACCATTGTATGTAATTATTGATAATGTTTGTTAGTGTTTGTTTGGAATGAAGAGTGATTGAGGGACATAGAGGGGAGAGGAGGGATTAGTTTAGGACATATCAAATAAGAAAGTAAAGAAAGTACGACTTCGAAACACTCCATAACCAAAAAAATAATGAGATTACAGCAATCTTCCTTAACCAGAAGAGATACCAAAGGCTACCAAAATATATATACAAAAATCTTGGATCATATTGTCTCTCTCCGGCTTAACTTCGAAACACTCCTTGACCAAGAATAGTATATTGTCGAAGAATTGCATTTTGCTTGCATGATTGCGGGCCAATCTTGGTTTCTAGCTCTCCATGTTATGACCAAACCATCATTTCGGCCTAAATGGTCCAATCGATACATTTTAGTCCACTCTGATCTATTATGGTCCACAATTTAGTTTAATTTTGGTCCATTCGGACTATTTCGGTCTGTTGGATCCAATTCAGTCCATTCGGTCCACTTTGCTCTATTTCAGTATACTTATTCAAGAATGGTAAAAGACAAGTTTGAGTTGAGTGCATGGTTTTAAAAACCAAAACGGTCAAATAACCAAAAAATGGTCCGATTATTTTTAAAACAATGGTTGAGACTTGAGGAGACCTATTCTAAATCTGAATTTATTAAAAGAACTAAATAAAGATATTTAAGTGCTTAAGTGGTTTTGTTGTTTAGTTGCAAAATAGATTTTGAGTTGATGCTAATGTATATTTTTTCTAACTTTAGGTATTTTTGTTTAAATACTATTGTGTCCATCAAAATATTATTAACTCAATGTAAAATCAATCGAGAATAGTTTTATTTTTTAACTTTTATTATATAGTATATGATATATTGAAAGTTGACATCGTAAAATATTTTAATCAAAAAAGTAAAAAATAAAAACATTGCTAACTCATCAACAAAATAAATTGACCAAGCATAATTACTCTCTCTTTAGTCTTTATCTCTAATCTCTATGCAAAATTCAATAGGAACTCAACAGAAACAGAAAATTACAGTAGTAATAATACAAAATTGTGCCCGTTACATGATTATTCTGGCAAACAAAAAATCTCCAATTAAACAAATAGATTACAATTATGTTGAATTAGCCCTAAAATATCTTTATAAAAAAAATTAATTTGCCACCCGCATCAAACAAACGAAATAGAAACAACATATATATTGGAAGGATCCTGTAACAAATTTAAAAAAAAAAAAAAAAAAATCACTGTGTTTGGAAAAATAACAAATCAATTATTTTGATTTTTTTTTCTCTCTGTGCAAATTCAATAGGTAATTCAAATAAATGAATTATATTAAGTATAAACACAACAATATTAACCAATAGAAATAGAAAAATAAACAACAACAAACAATCAAGGCACGGTATTTTAATGTGGCTTCAATTAGAAGGGAAAAAACCATAGGCCCAGAAAAATCTTCCACTATCAAAGATTAGGTTTACAACAATTTTCTTTAGAACAAAAGCTAGAGATTATCAAAATACCAAAAAGCACAGTTCTTGATTCATAGGGCTTAACTCATGAACTCTATGCTTGTGCTTAAATTCCATAATATATGGTCGAAGAACTCTGTTTTGCAAGTCAGCTCGATTGGCCCATCAATCTTGGTTTCTAGTCTTCTAGATCGCCATGTTGTGACCGCATGAGCAACTGTTAGATAGTTGGATGCGATAGATACTTCACCGCAACTTCGTATCTTTTCTTCTTCTTCTTGTGTGCTTTGCCCACATAAAATGTTACGCAGCCTTCTCTTGAAACTTGATTATTTTTTGCTGCTTTTTCAGCCTTCTGTTCGTAAGGATTGGAATGGCTTTGGCTTGGGTTTGGGTGTAACTTGTTGAATAGTCATACAACTATCAAAACCACCACAGATTTGACCACCAACAACCACCATCAATTCAGAACTATCAAAGGCTGAACCCCTCACTATAAGCTCCTAAATTCCTAATCACAAACACTGACAAACTCTCTCACACTTTGCAAATTTTCCCTCCCAACTTTCTGTCACTTTCCCAAGAAAAACAATTCACAAAAAAGAAAGTGAAAATGCATGAGATTCTTCACATCCAGGGAGGCCAGTGTGAGAACCAAATACTTGCAAAGTTTTGGGAGGTGGTGTATGCGGAGCATGGGATCGATTCAATGGGTCAATGCACTGAAGATGCAGAATTGCAACTGGTTAGAAGCGAGTGAAGGTAGATCTCGCGTCGCCCACAGCGTTGTCCTCCTCATCTACTGTCTCTCGTTGGACATCCTCAGCCGAAGCCTCACTCAAAGCCAGTGTAGATCTCCTCCTGCTCCACCACGCTTAACCATGGTTATTGGAAATTATAGATTGAGATTTGTGTGTGTGTGAGTCTGTGAGAGAATGAGAGAGAAGGAGAGGTGAGGGAAACTAAGAAAGTGCTTGGTATTGGGATTTTTTGGGCTAAACACTCGGTATTGGGATTTGATTTCATATTGTGGTGTTGCTGGGTGTCGGGTATTGTGTTTGGAAAATAAAAGAAAGTGAGATTTGTTTTTAATTAATTATATATATTTTTAATTAATCTTTTTAGGAAATTTTGTGCCTGACATGGATTTCTTTTATTATTAAAATTCTTATGTGGATTTTTTAATGTTGAATTTTATGATTTTATATTATTGTGTTAGCTACATGTACGCCAACAAGGCAAACTGTTTGCCATGTAAGCATTTTTCATTAGTGAGTTAACGGCAAGGACTAAATTGATTGTTTGTTGAAAATAACAGAGACCAAATTAACTGGTATCAAAATGTAAGTACCAAATTAACTGTGACCATAAAATGTAGGGACCAAAATGGTGTTTTCGCTTTTTTTTTGTTGAAATTGGAGCATTCATAGTGGCGGTACTAAAAAGTTTAGCTTTTAGTATCTCGAAAAGTTACTTTATCTATTTTACCATCTTACTTTACAATACGCCAAATATCAAAAAAAAAAAAAATTTATCACTTCATTTAAAATAATTTAAACAACTCATTAAAATAATAAATGAAGAAAGAGAATTTGATTTTTTTAATAGAAGGAAGAGATATAATATTAATAAAATATTGTATTTTATTTTTAACAACTTGCTACAGTCAACTGGTATTTATACCAATTTACTGTAGATGCAAAAAAATTAGTTTTAACTTCTCAAATAATACATGATTTTTTGGTTCTTTGGTGGTAAAATAGTTTTTTTTGCTAAAATACAATCACCATGTTAAATGTTTCTATTGTTTTTGTTAAGATTTTAGGTCGGATAGTTGCTTTTTGGGTTAGGTTATTTAGGCTGATTGGGGAGAAATGGGGATCCAACTACAAAAATGAAATATATAATAACTATATGTAAAAAATAAAAAATAAAAAAAATTGGTCGGGGGTTAACATCCTTGCCTAAAATATTTTAATAAAAAATTTACAAAAAAAATAAAATAAAATTGCTACCACATCAACAAAAGAAATTGACAAAGCATAATTATTCTCTCTTTAGTCTTTATCTCTATGTAAAATTCGATAGGAACTCAACACTCAATAGAAAAATAAAATTACAATAGTAATGTTACAAAATTGTGTCTGTTACATAATTATTCTAGCAAACAAGAAATCTCCAATTAAACAAATAGATTAAAATTATGTTGAATTCACCCTAAAACATCTTTATAAAAACAAATTTACTTGCCACCACATCAAATAAATGAAATAGAAACAACATATACGTTAGGTTCTAAAGATTTAGGTTTAAATATTTACAATCACATTTGTATTGTGTTGGCAAACTGAGAACAAAACATGTTTAGTCTAGGTTTTTAGGCAATGCTTAAATGTGGTTGTTTCAAGGTTCAAGTCCAGTTGATTGCATAATAAAAAAAAAGAAGAAAAAAAGTGAAGTTCTACCTTGCTCAGTTGATCGAGAATTAGGCCCGATCGATCGAAAATCACAGGCACAGTTTTTTTCTAGAATTTTTAAACAGGCCCAAAGCTCGCGAAAACATTTAGGGTTTCAAATTCAATAGGCACTTCAAATAAATGAGTTATATAAACAAATATATAATATCAACCAATAGAAAGAGAAAAATAAACAACCACACACAATCAGGACACAGTATTTTAACGTGTATGTTTACTATTTTCTAAAAATAATTGGACAAGAATCTTTTTGTTTTGCTGCCCATATCAACGTGTATGTTTCGCTTATAACTTGATGCATCTCACCAATAGCATACATAAATAAAAACAAGCAAGACGCTTCCTGTTTGAATTGGAGAGCTTTTGCTATAAAAAATATTCTAGACGATCGGTACCCATTTAAGGGTTAAAATAGAATGACTAGACGATCTATTACCCAATTAGAGGGAGGCATCCCTTGGGGGTGGCTCCACGGTGGGGGCAAGTAGTATCTGATAGTGTAAGGAAAATGCTCGGTCTTATGTCGTCCAAATCGGCCGTCCATGACAAAAAGGATGGAAGATGGGACGTCCATGAGACAAAAGCATGGAGGATGGGACGAGGTGAATATACCTTATAACTTCGTCCCTCCTATGCTCATCCCCAATATGAACGTCGTCCGTTCTTAGTAATGGACGGACGAGGTTATTAGTAATGGACGGACGAGATTACTGGGCCCTGAGCGTATTGGGATTTTTGATAACTAAGTCTTCGCCAAAGGATCCATCAGGGACGGGTTGTGTTGTTACAAACCTAACCCTTTGCCAACCGTTATGGAGCACAGGTCCCAACGAAGTAACTTCCATGGCAGTTCGGGAAGTTATCTCCAAACCTTCTGAATTCCTTAACAATAAGAACGGTTATTAAACAAGTAACCGCTTTGTAAACAATATATAAACACTCCCAAATTAAATGGTAAGTCAATCAGACATTTTTTGGAGAACTTTCAATAACATTTCTTTCTTACGGTGAATTACAAATCCACTGACTTTATCATCGAAGGATTCTTGACCAGCCTCCACCAGTCTTCTCTGATTCTATTTGGTTTTTCAAGACTCAGCCCTTAAGATCATCAACACCTGGAGGTTTTCAGCCAACTAATTTCCTTGTTAACCATTAGTTGGCGCCATCTGTGGGGAGAAGAATTGTCGCTCTCGAACTTCATTTATTGAGTTTTGCGATTTCTTTCTCCAACAAAGGGCTAAAATGGTTCGGACAAGATCAAGGGCTACTAGTCCAGGCCTTCAAGAGAGTAGAGACGCTTCTAGTAACCCTAATCATGGCCAACAATCGGCACTTGCCATGCAACCATCTTCTGTCCAACACGTGCAGTTAATGGCCGCTGCCATGGCAGAGTTAACCCGTCAGAATCAAGATTTGAGAAGGGAGATTAATCTCAGAAGGTAACGGCATGAGGCTTATGGAGAAGAGCATGGACAAAGCCAGGAAGATAGAAGAAATGCAGAGCCGGAAAGCTAATCAAGGGGTACTACACCAAGAGAGGTGCCACATTTGGAGAAAAAGATGGACTAGATGAGGAGAGTTATGGATGAGATGCGGGAGAATATGAGAAGGCAAATCCCATAGAAGACTTAGTTCATCAAACAGACTCCCCCTTCACAGCTTCCATCAACGGTCACCCCCTGCCTCCAAAGTTCAAGATGCCTTCTTTGGATTCGTATGATGGAACATGTGACCCATTTGATCACATTGCTTCTTTCAAGACAATAATGAACCTTTAAGGGGTTCCTAATGAAATTATGTGTAGAGCTTTCCCTACCATGCTTAAAGGTCCGACACGAGTCTGGTTCAGTAAAATCCCCCCAAATTTAGTAAGTTCTTTTGAAGAGTTGAGTAAATTGTTTGTTAATAAATTCATTGGAGGACAAAGACACAAGCATTCCTTGTCCAGGTTGTTAACCATAGAGCAGGGGGATAATGAGAGCTTGCGATCCTTCATCACTTGCTTTAATAGGGAAGCCCTAAGTGTGGACGAGGTGGATGACAAGTTATTACTGGCAGCCTTCCATAACGGGGTTAATTCTGACTTATTCATACATAAAATTTATGAAAAAGAGCCTCAGTCCATGGCTCAACTCGTCCATTCGGCCCAAAATTTTATGAATGCGGAAGACGCGATCATAGCTAAGAAGAGGAAGAGAGCTGAGAGAATAGAAGCAAACCCCACTCGCCAGTCTGAGCAAGGTTCTCGTCCGAAGAAGGGACGAACGGAAGAAAGGAGAGATCGAGATAATAAAAATACTAGCTCTTCAGCGAGGAATCAAAAATATACTCCTTTGAACGTGCTGCTTGAACAAGTCCTTATGCAAATCAAGGATGATCCTTCCTTGAAGTGGCCAGAGAAAATGAAGGGGGATCCCAATAAGCGCAATAGGAATAAGTATTGTTGCTTCCATAGAGATCATGGGCATGATACGGATGAGTGTTTTGATTTAGCGCAGCAGATTGAGAACCTCATAAGGCAAGGAAAGTTGAGAAACTACCTTGGACGAGACCACAAGGATGAGAAATTGAAAAGGAAAGTTAAAGAATCATCCCGACCACCGCTCGAAGAAATAAGAGTTATCATAGGGGTAGGCTCCACAGGCTAGTCGTCCAAGTTAAAGAAGGCACACTTGAAGGTAGTGTAGAGCATCCAACTTTCTAGACGGTCACCAAAAACAAGGGCCACGGACGAGCCAATGATCACTTTCACGGATGAAGATTCCGAGAGAATTTACCACCCTCATGATGATGTTATCGTCATTACCTTACTTATTGCTGACTACATGACCAGAAGGGTGCTGGTGGAAAATGGAAGCTCGGCGGACATTTTGTATTACCCAGCTTTTTAGCAGATGAGGTTAGGACGAGATAAGCTTCGTCCAGTGAGCTCCCCCCAGTAGGCTTTGGTGGGATGAAGGTACAGCCTGTGGGTATTATCTCTTTATCAGTAGTAGTGGGGGCATACTTGCAACAAATCACCAAGGATGTGAACTTCCTGGTGGTAGATTGTTCATCCTACTACAACGCCATAATTGGAAGACCAACTTTAAATAGTTGGAAGGATGTCACATCCACTTATCACCTGTCGGTCAAATTTCCAACAGAGCATGGGGTAGGGCAAGTGCAAGGAGACCAACTAGTAGCAAGAGAATGTTACCTAGCAATGTTGGCCAGGGACGAGCAAGTTCAGGCCATGAATATTGAATAAAAGAAAGTTGTGACAGAGCCCACTGAAGCATTGGAAGATATTTCCTTAGATGAAAATAACTCTGAGAAGTGTACCAAGGTTGGAGTAGATCTAGAAATGAAGGTTAAGAAGGACCTCGTCCAGTTTTTGAAGATAAACATTGATGTATTTTCTTGGAGTCATGAGGATATGCCGGGTATAGATCCTAATGTCATCACCCACCATTTAAACGTATGTTCTTCCTCTAAGCTAGTGCAACAAAAGAAAAGGGTGTTTGCCCCTGAGAGAAAGAATGCTATTAAAGATGAAGTTCAGAAATTGATGGAGGCAAAGCTTATACGAGAGGTGTATTATTCAGAATGGTTGGCCAATGTAGTAATGGTAAAAAAAGGTTAACGGCAAGTAGAGAATGTGTGTGGACTTTACTGATCTAAACAAGTCTTGTCCCAAGGATAGCTATCCATTTCCGCGCATTGATCAACTAGTAGATTTAACGGCAGGCCATAAATTACTTAGTTTTATGGATGCTTTCTCAGGATACAACCAAATAAGGATGGACGAGGCCGACCAAGAGAAGACATCTTTTGTTACTAGTCAAGGCTTGTTCTGTTATGAAGTAATGTCCTTCGGTTTGAAAAACACTAGAGCAACATACCAACGATTGGTCAACCACATATTCTGTCCTCAGATTGGACGAAACGTAGAAGTTTATGTGGATGACATGTTGGTGAAAAGCCTGGACGAGGGAAAACATCTGGACGACCTACAAGAGACCTTCAATACACTCAGGCGGTACAGTATGAAGTGAAATCCTAGCAAGTGCGCTTTCAGAGTAACATCAAGAAAATTTCTCGGATTCATGGTTTCACACAGAGAGATTAAGGCAGACCTGGAAAAGATTAAAGCAATTTTAGATATGAAGCCTCCACAGAATATCAAAAAAGTTCAGTCTCTTACCCGGCGAGTTGCCGCCTTCAACAGGTTTGTTTCTAAAGCTACTGACAAGTGTTTACCATTTTTCAAGGTTCTAAAGAAAGCATTTGAGTGGATGGACGAGTGCCAAAAAGCCTTTTAAGATTTGAAGACGTACCTCGTTACGGCTTCGTTGCTGAGTCCTTCCATGATGGGAGAAGAGCTGTTTTTGTACCTGGCAGTGACCCCACATGCCGTGAGCTCAGCGTTAATAAGAGAAGAAGGAAAAATACAAAAGCCAGTGTACTATACTAGCAGGGCATTGAGGGGAGCAGAAGGACGGTATTCACTAATAGAAAAGCTAGCTTTCGCACTTATCACGGCTTCCAAGAAGCTGAGGCACTACTTCCAAGCCCATGTAATCAATGTGATGACAGACCACCCGCTTAAGAAAGCCATGAATAAGTTGGAAGCCGCAGGAAGATTAATCCAGTGGGCTGTCAAACTCGGTGAGTTTGATGTCCGATACCTACCAAGGCATGTTGTAAAGGCTCAGGCCCTGGCAGATTTTATTGCGGAGTTCACACCGAACTGCGATGACGTAGAAAGAATGGAAGACAGTAAAAAATGGGTCGTCCATATGGATGGCTCATCCACACAACATGCAGAAGAAATAGGAGTGGTTTTGCAATCCCCTGAAGGGGATAAGTTGAAACATAAGATTCGTCTGCAATACCAAGCAACCGACAATGAAGTTAAGTATGAAACCCTCTTCAAAGGATTGAAACTGGCTAAGTCTGTAGAAGCAAAGTCAATACTCGTCCTAGGAAATTCTTAATTGGTCATGGGCCAAATAAATGAGATGTATGAGGCAAAGGAAGGACAAATGAAAAAATACTTAGAAAAAGTGTTACGGCTTGTGAAGAAATTCAGGGAAGCCAACTTTGTTCAAATCCCAAGGGAGGAGAACACAAAAGTAAATACTTTAGCGAAGGAAGCCTCGGCAACTGGAGCCATGGATGAATTCGATGAAGTTCAGTACGTTCCAAGTATAAATCTCCCGGAAATGCAACAAATAGAAAATGAAGAAAACTAGATGACTCCAATTGTATCATATTTCAAGGAAGGACGACTCCTAGAAGGGAAAGGTGAAGCTAGAAAGCTAAGGGTGAGATCGGCCAGCTATATTCTTATGAGCGAAGTACTATACAAAAGAGGCTTTTCTCAACCTTGTCTTAGGTGCTTAGCTCCAGACGAGGCGAACTACGTGTTGAGAGAAGTTCATGAAGGAGCATGTGGCAACCATTCAGGAGTTCGATCACTTGTCCACAAGGTCGTCCGTGCAGGATACTACTGGCTAAACATGCAAGCTGATGCTAAGGCATACATCAAAGCCTGTGATCAATGCCAGCGGTTTAGTAATGTCCCTAGACAATCATCGGAGTACCTTACCCCAATGACGACTCTATGGCCCTTTGCACAATAGGGGCTAGACATCTTAGGTCCTTTTCCATTGGGCACAAGGTAAATGAAGTTTCTAGTGGTTGGAATCGATTATTTTACCAAGTGGGTGGAAGTAGAGCCCTTAGCTAATATCACACAACAAAATGTCAAAAATTTTGTATGGAAGAACATTGTGTGCAGATTTGGGGTGCCCAGAGTATTGGTATCTGATAACGGACAACAATTTGATAATGCACTTTTTAAAGACTTTTGTGAACACTTTGGAATTCGAAATCACTACTCCTCACTCGCCCACCCACAAGCGAACGGTCAGGCTGAAGTTGCAAACCGATCCTTGTTGAAGATCATCAAGACTTGGCTTGAGGGGGCAAAAGGAGTATGCCCTGACGAGCTACCAGGTGTTTTATGGGCATACCGGATGACGGTGAGAACTCTTATAGGGGAAACTCCTTTCAAGCTAGCATGCGGAACTGAAGCACTCATACCTGCAGAAGTGCATATGGTGAACCACAGAGTAATGACGTATCAGGATAAGGATAATGAGGAGAAACTCCGTTTAAGCCTTGATCTAATAGATGAGATAAGAACAAATGCAGAGCAAAGGATAACAAAATATAAGAACCTCATAACTAGGCAACATGACGCAATGGTAAAACCGAGGCGCTTCAACATAGGAGATCTCGTCCTAAAAAGGGTTTCCTTGGCGACCAAGAACCCGGCTCATGGGAAACTAGGTCCTAATTGGGAAGGTCCCTACAGAGTTGTTAATTGTAAAAGACAAGGATTCTACTACTTTGGAGACCCTAGACAGGAGGAAATTGGAGCATCCTTGGAATGTTAAGCACCTGAGGAAGTACTACCAATAAAATGTCAGCCTGAACGAGCCTGGAAACCATTTATCTACTTGTCTATATACATAAGTTTGTTTACTTACGTATCTTTAGTGTTGCTTTGTTATTGTATTAAAGTTATGGACGAACTTATGGTTTGGTTTGTATTTATTTTCCTAAAAGGCATGCACTTTTAAGTGCATGCCTCGTCTGTGAACAATATTTATGCTATGTACATAATGTTGTGTGAATTACTGGCATATTACTTTTGTTCAAATCAACCCATGAGAAGGCAAAAAAGCTCAAGATGAAAAATTCTTTGGACATGGAGATGTAACGTCAATAAGCTTTCCTAAGGGAAAAGTAAAATCAAGGCATGCTCGTCCAAAGTGAAGGACGAGGTAAAAGCGTGTACCTTGAGGCTTGTCCAAAGTGAAGGACGAGGTAAAAGCCTGTACCTTGAGCAAACCACAAAGCCCTAGGCGTATTTGTCCATATCATGGACGAGGAAATGCATAGATGAGTGTTTAAAACTTCTAAACATAGTGCATATCCAGACCATGGACGAGGAAATGTATGGACGAGTGTTCAAAACTTGTAAAGGCATCTAAAACATTCCAATCCATGCACGAGCAGAAGGCAGGGTCTTGTCATCATTAAACACGAAAACTAGCCAAGTCTAAGGACGGGTAATGTTGATAATTACCATTTCACATGGATGAATTACA
Source organism: Quercus suber (assembly GCF_002906115.3). Taxonomy (NCBI): domain Eukaryota; kingdom Viridiplantae; phylum Streptophyta; class Magnoliopsida; order Fagales; family Fagaceae; genus Quercus; species Quercus suber. The sequence continues at coordinate 440,186 of NW_027069649.1, read as the reverse complement.
CTTAGTGAAATTCCAATAAAAATGGTAAAAGTATATATATGAAATATAGACGAGCCAAGTATGAAATCTTGTATATGAAAATAAAAAACTCTCATCCATGCATATATACAAGAAAAGTAACAACATTCATTCAATTGTTTCAAGGGCGGACAACCAACGTCCAAACACCCTTGCAAAATTAAAACTTAAGTTTGATTAAAGCTTGTCCTTAAACCCTGGACGAGCCTAATGTGCTTGAATTACATAAAAAAGGAAAAAGAAAGAGAACATGAACACTAAAATGTTTTCTAAACTGAAGGAGCATCAATGTTAGGATCGTTCTGAGGCAGAGTCGTAGCATCGTCATTAATATTGGCATCCTCGGAGCCGGTGTGAAGGAGAGAACTAGTGGCAGCAGCATTCAAATTAAGTATAATGGAACTGAAGTCCACGCCAGGGAACTTTTCTATAGCATCCATTCTGAAATCCTCAAAGCCTGCTGCATAATTAGTGTCCAGAATATCAGTATATTGTTTGGACGCTTTGAATTCAGCCGCTGCGTCTCCTTTCACCTTGGAGAGAAGAATACTTTGCTCGTCATTCTTTTTCTATAGGTCCTCAAGACGAATATCTTTCTCTGCTGCGTTGGCCTTCAACTCCTCAACCAAAGTTTGTAGCTCCTTCGCCTCGTCCTTAGCTTTGGCAGCCACTTCAGCCTATTTCTTAGCCTCATCCTTCACCTCTTGAATCCTCGTCTCTAACAAGACCCTCATCTTGTCCAATCCTGTGGCCTGCCTAGACGTAGCTATAAACTTTGACATGGCCTATAAAAAAAAAATAAAAAAAAATAAAAAAAACAAACAAACAATAAATGAAAGTTAAAAAAAAAAAAAAAGAAGAAGGAAATTTTTTAGTCAAGACGAGGTAAATATGTTACCTTGAAAAGATCGTGAACACCTGAGTGTTCGAAATATTTAAGGGATATGTCATAGCAAGTGTTTATATCTTCGTCAGAAATAGCATTCTTGAAACGTTCCCAGGCCAGATCTTCATTTTCAATAATATTTAAGGGGACCTTCTGGGCAGGTTGAGACGAGGTAGACACAGTCATTTTGGACGGAGGAGTCTTGGATGGGGTGGTTTCAATAGAAGTGGACGAATCAACGTCAAACACTTTGGCAGGCTGATGGGACGAAGGAGGATTAGGCTTGACTACTTGGGATGAGCCATGCCTGGTTTTCTTGCCTCGTCGGCTGGGGAGATTTTCCAAATCTAAGTTCTTAGACAAAGTCTTCCTTTTATCCCCAGCTAATGAATGAGCCTGAGACTTAGCCTCAGGATGAGCCCTCTCACCATAACTTCGTGTGCAAGTGCTTCTACAGACAGGTTAGGGCCTAATCCCCACTTGGCAAGTCATGTAAGATTAACCAAGGAATGAAAATCTTTATCTGTGTGTAAACGAGCCCTGTGGATGCGGTCGCGATGAAACTTGCTCAAGGAAGGTCATTCAACAGCTGTAAGGAAACAAGACGAGGTTAAAAAATAATAAAATAATAATAATAATTACCCTCAAGGCGAAGGTTCCCTAGGTCCCTAGCATAACGATTAAATGTATCCCGATCAACGTCCATAGGATTCCCAGCCTAGAAGCCAGAGACAAAGAAAAACTCCGTCTTCTACTTTCTGTCAGACGAAGTCAAGGATTTCACCAATCTACAATCTCTACCTTTGGTTGTGAATTAATAAAAGTCAGGAGATTGATGAATTTCTGAGGGTTTATAAAAATAGAGGAACTCGTCCACGGTAAGAGGACGGTCCCCTCCAAACACTTCCCTCCATAAAATTTGCATAGAGGTAATCAATCTCCATGCATTTGGGTTAAATTGGCATACTCCTAAACCTAACCTAACTAACAACTCTCTAGTAAAAGTATTTAAAGGAAACCTAAGACTCCCCAAAAGATAAGCCTCATAGACGCCTATCCCAAAATGAGGGTTACAACACCACTCTCTATGGATGGGCAATCTGGGATTAAACTTGTCCAGGATCTGGTACCATTCCCTAAGATTGTTTAGTCTTTGCTCATCCATCTTGGAAGAGATATCTACAGCACAATTGCACACAGTTATCTCCGCCTTGTCCAAGGGACTAGACAGAGGGATGAAGGACGAGGTACCTGCCTCGGACCCTGAAACTTTCCTAAGCTGTTCTTGTACTACTTCTATAGGAAACCTAGGGACGCCTGAGACATACTCCTCGTCCGTGGTGTTTCCCCCACTACTATTACTAGTGTCACTAGAACTATCACTACTCTTGTCGTAATACTCATCTATGACTTTCTCTGTACTATTGCTAGACGAGGAAATAGTTATTTCTGACATTTTTGAAAAAAAAAATTGGAGAAACCTAAAAGACAAGAAAAGAAGGAATACCTGGCTCTAGGACGAACAGAGACTATGGATGCGAGGAAACTCCTAGACGAAACTCTAGACGATGAATGTCAAAGAGGGAAAATCTCAGAAGTGTGAAGGGTAGTGGAGGCATTCCACTATTTATAGATAGTTGACCTAGGCATATGAAGTGACACAATCAATCAGATGATGACACGTGGTCTTCGTCTCGAAAAAATGAATCGATGAGACTGGCCATTAGTAAAATGATGACACATGGCACCAAGCACAAATGTTCAGGGAAAATGATGTTTGGTTATTCCTCCTTTAGGATGACCCATATGAATAAGGGGGCAACTGATAGTGTAAGGAAAATGCTCGATCTTATGTTGTCCAAATAGGCCGTCCATGACAAAAAGGATGGAAGATGGGACGTCCATGAGACAAAAGCATGGAGGATGGGACAAGGTGAATATACCTTATAACTTCGTCCCTCCTATGCTCGTCCCCAATATGAATGTCGTCCATCCTTAGTAATGGACGGACGAGGTTACTGGGCCCTGAGCGTATTGGGCTTTTTGATAACTAAGTCTTCACCAAAGGATCCATCAGGGATGGGTTGTGTCGTTACGAACCTAACCCTTTGCCAACCGTTATGGACCGCAGGTCCCAACGAAGTAACTTCCATGGCAGTTAGGGAAGTTATCTCCGAACCTTCTAAATTCCTTAACAATAGGAACGGTTATTAAACAAGTAATCGCTCCATAAACAATATATAAACACTCCCAAATGAAATGGTAAGTCAGTCAAACATTTTTTTGGAGAACTTTCAATAACATTTCTTTCTTATAGTGAATTACAAATCCACTGACTTTATCATTGGAGGATTCTTGACCGGCCTCCCCCGGTCTTCTCTGATTCTATTTGGTTTTTCAGGACTCAGCCCTCAAGATCATCAATGCCCGGAGGTTTTCAGCCCACTGATTTCCTTGTTAACCATCAGTATCCATTTGTAACAAATAAAAAAAAATCAAAATAAAGAAGGGTTTGGAACAGTAGCGACTTTAGAATTTTTTTTAGGGTAGTCACTAAAAAATTAAATTACCACATTATTTTTCTTGGTACCATATGTTTGGTCAAGTCTTGTTTTTGTTTGGTTTATGTTTGTTATTATTTGAGCTAATATTTATTGTCATTATTTAAGCTTTAAAAAAAAACAAGGATTAAGAATTATGTTTGGAGGCATAATTAATTTTGGAGTAATGCTACATCCACAGCATTTTTACAATAAATCTTATGCAAAAAGCTGTTATTGGTGGGTAAAAAAAATAATATTAGTATTTGGCTCAAATTAGAATCAGTAACAACTTATTATATTAGATTTGTTGTAAAATTATTTTGAAAATGTTGTGAACGTATATAGTAGCACTACTCTTTTTTTTTTTTAACCCAAATTTTTGTAATTCTCAAGTCAGGATGTTCATAATTTTTATTAGAATAGTCACAATAGGTTAGTTTAACATATAATATGTTTTTGATAAGTGTATATATGCATTTTTTTTACAAGTCAGGGTGGTCCTGTGACCGCCCTGGCTTGCATGTAGAGCTGCCACTGGTTTGGAAAAATAGCCAACTAATATAAATAAATATGGCTGATCACACTTATCTTCCTTTTATCTTTATACAAATTTAATAGACACTTCAAGTAAATTAGGCAAGCGCAATAATAATAATAAAAAAAACCAAAACAAAAAAAAAAAACAAGATACCAAATTTTTACATGGAAAAACCCTCCAAGGAAAAAAACTATGGGCCAGTAAAACCTTTCATTGTCAAATAATGAGTTTACAACTGTTAAATATTAGCATTGATACACCATGTTAAATATGCTAGTATGGATGCGGAAGCTAAAGTATAAGATATAGAACACAATAACACACTAGAATTATGTGGTTCAGCCTAATGGCCTACATCCACGGAGGAAACCCTAAAGGGCTATATTAATAATATATTATAGTGTAATACAAATCCTATGTTATAATGAACCATAACATGTGTATATATAGTAGACTAAACTCTAGACTAATAGACTTCTAGTACAAGTAGCAGACTTGGCTTGCACACAAAGTAGAATTAGGTTTGGTTTTATGCTAATGGGCTAATATATTTCTAATACCCGGTTGAGAAGATCCCTTGAATGAAGTTTGGCTCTGTGATAGTGGTTTAAGGAAGGCAATGGTCTTGCAGTGTTGATAGGCAATAGTTTTGTAGTGTTGACACTATACCGGAGATTGCAGCAAGAAGCCAAAAAAGATGAACGTAGTGAAAAAAAACATTGAGGAAGACAAAAATTGCTCGTAAATATACCGCAATGACAGAAAACCATAGCCACAGGAAGGTGGCTCTGATAGGTATAGAACACAATAACACACTAAAATTACGTAGTTCAGTCTAACGGCCTACATCTACAGAGAAAACCCTAAAGGGCTACATCAATAATATATTATAGTGTAGTACAAATTCTGTGTTATAATAAACCATAACATGTGTATATATAGTAGATTAAACCTTAAACTAATAGACTTCTAGTACAAGTAGCAGACTTGACTTGCACACAAAGTAGAATTAGGTTTAAGTTTATGCTAATGGACTAATATATCTTTAACAACAATAATATTCTTTGCTCGGAAAAACTAGGAGAGACTACGGAAATATATCTACACAATTTTTATTAAGAGTCTCTAACTCGGGCTTTAACTTCGATGATACTCCTTGAACAATAAAAGTAACCCGTCAAAAAATTGGGTTCTGCATGCAAGAACGATTGGCCCTTCAATCTTGGGTTCGAGGTCACCATGTTGTGATTGAACCATCAAATCTTGGATAGTTGGATGCGAGAGATACTTTACAGGAAGTTCGTACCTCTTCTTCTCTTTGCCCACATAGACTGCAACGTGACCTTTTCTTGAAAGGTGATTGCCTCTTGCTTTCTCGTCTTTAATGTTTAAGTGGTTGACGATGGAGTGAACGAGCTTTGAATAATAATGCATGGTTTTGTTTGAACTTTGAGAGTGAGTGATGAATTGGAACTTAGGGTAGGGTAGGTTTGTTTAAATAGGAGATTCAACTACGTACCAAGTAGTTTCTCAAAAAAAAAAAAAAAAAAAAAAAACTACGTACCAAGTACGTCAATTAGTAATTAATTTACTACAAGGAATAGGAATATACTATATGAACGTAACAGTGTTTCACTGGGATTAAGAAACTTAATCTAAGTCTTTTTTGTAACACTATTTTTTTTTTTTTAAAGATAAAAGTTAGAATTTTATTGAATACAACCAAAAGTATTACCCTGTTCAGCCATAGCCAAAACAAGGGAAGAAAAACTATCCAAACAAAACCGAAACCCAGTCAAGCCGAGAGTTTTTTATTCTTGGTGGTTTGGCCGAAACAACCTCTGTGATTTTTTCGAAAGACCCGTCTTGGCTATAAATCGTGAGGTAACTCTTCGAATTCAATCAATTAATTAATTTTTTTTAGGTCCTTAAATTCACGTTATCAAAAGTCGGTTTTTGTGTTTTCCTAGGTCTTGATTCCAATACGGAAACCCATGAGTTAGGCTCGCCTAGAACTGATCCGTACAAAATGAGAGCAATTTTTACTTGAGAAAGTATACTATGTTCAGGGCCGGCTCAACAACTTTGGAGGCCTTAAACGAAAATTTTAAGTCGGCTTTTTTATATTTAAATATTAATCAAATAATATATATTGAATTTTTTTATTTAATGAGAAAATATATATAATGAGAAAATATTTAAAGATAAATAAAACACAATTTATAATTAAAAATGATAATTTAACTAAAAATAAAATTTAAAGTATAGAACAATAGAACATGGTTATTGTAATTTTTTTTAAAGCTGTGTCCACTTTAAAGTCTAAACCTGCACAAATAAAAATTAATTTAATATATGGTTCAATAAATTAGTGTCACTATTGATAGTCCCGATCACATTACTTTCGTCCAAAGAGAAAGCAATGGACGAAGATCACACTGAGCTTCGCCTCACCCCTGGTGACCACTTGGCGAGGACGAGGCCATCATCCCATAATCAATGACAAAGCGTTACGAGAACACTAATGAGCCTCCACACCGTTGAAAAGATATCTCCGCATTAATGCCCCTCAGGGATGTTACATATTCGGGAATAATATCACCATTAAGACGGCACCAACGGCTAGAAGGAAGAAGGAAGCACCTATATATATACCCATTCATGAGACTTGAAGGGAGGTACAAAAATTTCTAGCTCATGCACATTTCTATCTGAATACTTCTTTTTACTTCTAGCTATTCTAACTTTAGCATCGAACGCTCTGTGGTAGACACCACACCGGTGACCACGCTCTTTCTTGTCACCATTCATCTTGTCTTAGGATCTGGATTAGCTGTGGACGACTCCACGCTAGACGAACATTTCTACTGATGATTTGAGCATCATTAGTTTGGCGCCGTTTGTGTGAATTAGCGATTCTTGAGCACCCAGTTCAAGAACACTGTTCCATTCCAAACTATAAGTTCAGATGGAATCCAACACTAACCCAGATCCTGCTGCATTGGCCCTACAAATCGAGTCTCTCGCAGCTACTGTGGAAGAACTTACTAGGTAGAACCAAGAGATGAGGCAAAGGCTGCAACAAGAAGATAACTACTGGGAGACCAATCAGGAAGATGATGAAGACAGCCACAGGAGACAACCCAGCACTCCAGAAAGGGCGAACTCGGATCTTCTTAGGGAGATGAGAAAGGAGATGGACGAGCTGAGGAATGCTATCAAGGGGAAAATAGACCAAAGTCTAGATAGAGTGGTTAGAAAGACAGACTCACCCTTCACCTTACCGGTTCTTGAATGCCCGGTGCCTTCAAAGTTCAATTTGCCCCAGCTTGAACCATTCAATGAATTAAAAGATCCATTGGATCATCTTAATACTTTTAAGACAACTCTGGGTCTCTAGTAGCCTCCTGACGAGATACTATGCCGCTCTTTTCCCATTACCCTCAAAAGGGCAGCTAGGGAATGGTTCACCAAATTGCCAACATCGTCCATTGACAACTTCGAGCAACTAGGCAGTTCCTTCCTTCGTCATTTCGTTGGCAAATAGCGTCTGATAATTCTGGAACACCAGTGGGTTGAAAATCTTCAGACTTCGACAATCTTGAGAATTGAATCCTGTAAAACCAAACTCAATCAGAGTAAAGACCGGTGGAGGCCGGCCTATGACCCTCCGATGATGAAGTTAGAAGGCTGGAATAGAGAGGAAAAATATCTAAGTGTTTATTCCCTTCTCAAAATGAAAAAGGTCCCCATCCCCTTTACCTCTACGCAGAATCGTGTTTATATAGTGTATGGAACGGTTATTTGCTCTGATAACCGTTCCTATTGTCGAGGAGTTCACCAAAATCGGAGGTAATTTCCATAACTTCCGTGGAAGTTACTTCATCCGAACCGGTGCCTCATTAGGAGCAATAGAGGTTTTGGTTTATTGGCCAAGTCTTGAATGCTTGGCTCGTCCATCCCTAACTAGGGGTGGACGTGCCTTAGCATATGACCATGCTTGCCTCGTCCGTCCTTTGGGACGGACGAGACCTTGTTCGTCCGTCTCAAAGGACGGATGAGGCAACTTGGTTGTGCCCATCTTTCTTCTTTTCTCTGTAGACGAGCCATATGGACAATTTTTTAAGGCGGTACTTTATAGCATCATCAGTTGCCCCCTTGTTCATTGGGTCGTCCTAAGACAAATAAGATGTGTGTTAGTAGCAGCTTGGTGTGCTACGTGTCAGGAATTTGTTGGTGGAAAAATCTCGTCGATTGATCTACCCGAGGAGCGTGCCACGTGTCTCTTAATGATTGGGTTACGTCGCTTCATATGCCTGAGCTTGCTCCCTATAAATAGTGGAATACCTCCGGTACCCTCTTCATTTCTGAAATTCCTTTCCTTGTCCTTCCTCGTCTTAGATATTCGTCTAGAAGCTTCTCGCGTCTATAGCCTTCCTCGGTCCTGCAGCTCCCGTCAGACCGGGCAGAGCCTGGGTGTAACCCTGATAGTGCCTTGCATGGTGGCCAGGAGGGATGTCCCTGAAGTACCTAACGCTCCTCCCCGAGGCGCACCCCTACCGGAGGAGACGTGTAAGATCACGTCATGCCCGGTGCCCGAGTGTTGCCGTCTCCAATGGCCAACCCTCGTGAGGATTGGAGAGAATCAAGGGAACCTCATGGGGAAGAGCTTCCCGGTGCCCTTGCGTCGGCTCCTCTCTTTGTTCCAGCTCCGCCGCACCAGCCAAGGAGTTGTTGGTAGCCTTAAAGCAGGCTAGCCTCAGCCCCATTCCCTCTAGCTAGTTTTAGAACTGGTCCACCTGGGCCTCTGTTTGTAGAATTAGCTTGTAAAATTAGCTTTAAAACAAGCCTACCGGAGCATCTGTTTGTATCTTGTACTTTTCATTAATAAAATAATATGACGTTCCTTTTCTTTTCTATTGAATCTTCTACTTTTCTGCAATGTTTTTTTTTCCCTTTTTTTTTTTTTTTTTTTTTTTT